>NC_042980.1:40052515-40217515 GCF_901001165.1 Salmo trutta
ATGTATTGAATGTTGTTATGTATGTATGTATGTATGTATGTATGTATGTATGTATGTATGTATGTATGTATGTATGTATGTATGTATGTACTGTATGTATGTATGTATGTATGTATGTATGTATGTATGTATGTATGTATGTACTATATGTATGTTGTTATGTACTATATGTATGTATGTATGTATGTATGTATGTATGTATGTATGTATGTACTGTATGTATGTATGTATGTATGTATGTATGTATGTATGTATGTATGTAAGTATGTATGTATGTATGTATGTATGTATGTATGTATGTATGTATGTATGTATGTATGTATGTATGAATGAATGAATGAATGAATGTATGTATGTATGTATGTATGTATGTATGTATGTTGTTATGTACTGTATGTATTTATGTATGTATGTATGTATGTATGTATGTATGTATGTATGTATGTATGTATGTATGTACTATATGTATGTTGTTATGTATGTATGTATGTATGTATGTATGTACTGTATGTATGTATGTATGTATGTATGTATGTATGTATGTATGTATGTATGTATGTATGTATGTATGTATGTATGTATGTATGTATGTACTCTATGTATGTATGTATGTATGTATGTATGTATGTATGTATGTATGTATGTGTGTGTGTATGTATGTATGTATGTATGTATGTATGTATGTATGTATGTATGTATGTATGTATGTATGTATGCATGTATTGAATGTTGTTATGCATGTTGGTATGTATGTATGTATGTATGTATGTATGTATGTATGTATTATATGTATGTATGTATGTATGTATGTATGTATGTATGTATGTATGTACTATATGTATGTTGTTATGTACTATATGTATGTATGTACGTATGTATGTATGTATGTATGTATGTACTGTATGTATGTATGTATGTATGTACTATATGTATGTATGTATGTAGTTATGTACTATATGTATGTATGTACTATATGTATGTATGTATGTATGTATGTATGTATGTATGTATGTATGTACTGTATGTATGTATGTATGTACTATATGTATGTATGTATGTAGTTATGTACTATATGTATGTATGTACTATGTATGTATGTATGTATGTATGTATGTATGTATGCATGTATTGAATGTTGTTATGTATGTATGTATGTATGTATGTATGTATGTATGTATGAATGAATGAATGTATGTATGTATGTATGTATGTTGTTATGTACTGTATGTATTTATGTATGTATGTATGTATGTATGTATGTATGTATGTATGTATGTATGTATGTATGTATGTATGTATGTATGTATGTATGTATGTATGTATGTAATATATGTATGTTGTTATGTACTATATGTATGTATGTATGTATGTATGTATGTATGTATGTATGTATGTATGTATGTATGTATGTATGTATGTATGTATGTATGTATGTAAGTATGTATGTATGTATGTATGTATGTATGTATGTATGTACTCTATGTATGTATGTATGTATGTATGTATGTATGTATGTATGTATGTATGTATGTATGTATGTATGTACTGTATGTATGTATGTATGTACTATATGTATGTATGTATGTAGTTATGTACTATATGTATGTATGTACTATATGTATGTATGTACTATATGTATGTATGTATGTAGTTATGTACTATATGTATGTATGTACTATATATATGTATGTATGTATGTATGTATGTATGTATGTATGTATGTATGTATGTATGTATGTATGTATGTATGTATGTATGTATGTATGTACTGTATGTATGTATGTATGTACTATATGTATGTATGTATGTAGTTATGTACTATATGTATGTATGTACTATATGTATGTATGTACTATATGTATGTATATATGTATGTATGTATGTATGTATGTATGTATGTATGTATGTATGTATGTATGCATGTATTGAATGTTGTTATGTATGTCTGTATGTATGTATGTATGTATGTATGTATGTATGTATGTATGTATGTATGTATGTATGTATGTATGTAGTTATGTACTATATGTATGTATGTACTATATGTATGTATGTATGTATGTATGTATGTATGTATGTATGTATGTATGCATGTATTGAATGTTGTTATGCATGTTGGTATGTATGTATGTATGTATGTATGTATGTATGTATGTATGTATGTATGTATGTATGTATGTATGTATGTATGTATGTATGTACTATATGTATGTATGTATGTATGTATGTATGTATGTATTGTATGTATGTATGTATGTATGTATGTATGTATGAATGAATGAATGTATGTATGTATGTATGTATGTTGTTATGTACTGTATGTATGTATGTATGTATGTATGTATGTATGTATGTATGTACGTATGTATGTATGTATGTATGTATGTATGTATGTATGTACTATATGTATGTTGTTATGTACTATATGTATGTATGTATGTATGTATGTATGTATGTATGTATGTATGTATGTATGTATGTATGTACTGTATGTATGTATGTATGTATGTATGTATGTATGTATGTATGTATGTATGTATGTACGTATGTATGTATGTATGTATGTATGTATGTACTATATGTATGTTGTTATGTACTATATGTATGTATGTATGTATGTATGTATGTATGTATGTATGTATGTATGAATGAATGAATGAATGTATGTATGTATGTATGTATGTTGTTATGTACTGTATGTATTTATGTATGTATGTATGTATGTATGTATGTATGTATGTATGTATGTATGTATGTATGTATGTATGTATGTATGTACTATATGTATGTTGTTATGTACTATATGTATGTATGTATGTATGTATGTATGTATGCATGCATGTATGTATGTATGTATGTATGTATGTATGTATGTATGTATGTATGTATGTATGTATGTATGCATGTATTGAATGTTGTTATGTATGTATGTATGTATGTATGTATGTATGTATGTATGTATGTATGTATGTATGAATGAATGAATGTATGTATGTATGTATGTATGTTGTTATGTACTGTATGTATTTATGTATGTATGTATGTATGTATGTATGTATGTATGTATGTATGTATGTATGTACTATATGTATGTTGTTATGTACTATGTATGTATGTATGTATGTATGTATGTATGTATGTATGTATGTATGTATGTATGTATGTATGTATGTATGTATGTATGTATGTACTGTATGTATGTATGTATGTATGTATGTATGTATGTATGTATGTATGTATGTATGTATGTATGTATGTATGTATGTACTGTATGTATGTATGTATGTATGTATGTATGTATGTACTATATGTATGTATGTATGTAGTTATGTACTATATGTATGTATGTACTATATGTATGTATGTATGTATGTATGTATGTACTGTATGTATGTATGTATGTACTATATGTATGTATGTATGTAGTTATGTACTATATGTATGTATGTATGTATGTATGTATGTATGTATGTATGCATGTATTGAATGTTGTTATGTATGTATGTATGTATGTATGTATGTATGTATGTATGTATGTATGTATGTATGAATGAATGAATGTATGTATGTATGTATGTATGTTGTTATGTACTGTATGTATTTATGTATGTATGTATGTATGTATGTATGTATGTATGTATGTATGTATGTATGTATGTATGTACTATATGTATGTTGTTATGTACTATATGTATGTATGTATGTATGTATGTATGTATGTATGTACTGTATGTATGTATGTATGTATGTATGTATGTATGTATGTATGTATGTATGTATGTATGTATGTACTCTATGTATGTATGTATGTATGTATGTATGTATGTATGTATGTATGTATGTATGTATGTATGTATGTACTGTATGTATGTATGTATGTATGTACTATATGTATGTATGTATGTAGTTATGTACTATATGTATGTATGTACTATATATATGTATGTATGTATGTATGTATGTATGTATGTATGTATGTATGTATGTATGTACTGTATGTATGTATGTATGTATGTACTATATGTATGTATGTATGTAGTTATGTACTATATGTATGTATGTACTATATGTATGTATGTACTATATGTATGTATGTATGTATGTATGTATGTATGTATGTATGCATGTATTGAATGTTGTTATGTATGTCTGTATGTATGTATGTATGTACGTATGTATGTATGTATGTATGTATGTATGTATGTATGTATGTATGTATGTATGTATGTATGTATGTATGTATGTATATATGTGTGCATGTATGTATGTATGTATGTATGTATGTAGTTATGTACTATATGTATGTATGTACTATATGTATGTATGTATGTATGTATGTATGTATGTATGTATGTATGTATGTATGTATGTATGTATGTATGTATGTATGTATGTATGTATGTATGCATGTATTGAATGTTGTTATGCATGTTGGTATGTATGTATGTATGTATGTATGTATGTATGTATGTATGTATGTATGTATGTATGTATGTATGTACTATATGTATGTATGTATGTATGTATGTATGTATGTATGTATGTATGTATGTATGTATGTATGTATGTATGTATGTATGTATGTATGTATGTATGTATGTATGTATGTATGTATGTATGTATGTATGTATGCATGTATGAACTGCCACGTGTGCTCCCTCTCTGGCGTCTAGGTCACCAGGCTGCTTGTTATGGCCACACCTGTCACCATCCTTACGCTCACCTGGACTAATTCACTTCCCTGATTACCTTCCCTATATATGTCACTCCTTTTGGTTCCTTCCCCAGGCGTCATTGTTTCCTTTTCTGTGTCATGTCTGTACGCTGTTCGTGGTTTCTTGTTTTGTATTATGTTACGTTTATTTATTAAAGCACTCAGTCCCTGAATTTGCTTCCCAACTCTCAGCGCACATCGTTCCATGTACTGTATGTATGGCTGTTTGTTGTTATGTACTGTATGTATTTTTGTATTCATTTGTATATGTTTTATTGTCACATACACCGGATAGGTGCATAATTCCTCACAATCAAATGCCGACCGCATTATCTACCAAGAGAATTCTCTTTGATCATAATCACAGTCGTGTATATTCCCCCCCAAGCAGACACATCGACGGCCCTCAAAGAACTTAATTTGACTCTATGTAAACTGGAAACCACATATCCTGAGGCTGCATTTATTGTAGTTGGGGATTTTAACAAGGCTAATCTGAAAACAAGGCTCCCTAAATTTTATCAGCATATCGATTGCGCAACCCGGGCTGGCAAAACCCTGGATCATTGTTATTCTAACATCCGCGACGCATATAAGGCCCTCCCCCGCCCTCCTTTCGGAAAAGCTGACCACGACTCCATTTTGTTGCTCCCAGCCTATAGACAGAAACTAAAACAGGAAGCACCCGTGCTCAGGTCTATTCAACGCTGGTCCGACCAATCGGATTTCACGCTTCAAGATTGCTTCGATCACGTGGACTGGGATATGTTCCGCATAGCGTCGAACAACAACATTGATGAATACGCTGATTAGGTGAGCCAGTTTATTAGCAAGTGCATCGGTGTACCCACAGCGTCTATTAAAACATTCCCCAACCAGAAACCGTGGATTGATGGCAGCATTTGCGCAAAACTAAAAGCGTGAACCACTGCTTTTAATCAGGGCAAGGTGACCGAAAACATGACCGAATACAAACAGTCTAGCTATTCCCTCCGCAAGGCAATCAAACAAGCTAAACGTCAGTATAGAGACAAAGTAGAGTCGCAATTCAACGGCTCAGACACGAGAGGTATGTGTCAGGGTCTACAGTCAATCACGGACTACAAAAGAAAAACCAGCCCCGTCGCAGACCACGATGTCTTGCTCCCAGACAAACTAAACAGCTTCTTTGCTCGCTTTGAGGACAATACAGTGCCACTGACACGGCCCGCTACCAAAACCTGCGGGCTCTCCTTCACTGCAGCAAACGTGAGTAAAACATTTAAACGTGTTAACCCTCACTGCAGGCCCAGACGGCATCCCCGGCCGCGTCCTCAGAGCATGCGCAGACCAGCTGGCTGGTGTGTTTACGGACATATTTAATCAATCCTTATCCCAGTCTGCTGTTCCCACATGCTTCAAGAGGGCCACCATTGTTCCTGTTCCCAAGAAAGCCAAGGTAACTGAGCTAAATGACTACCGCCCCGTAGCACTCACTTCCGTCATCATGAAGTGCTTTGAGAGACTAGTCAAGGACCATATCACCTCCACCCTACCTGACACCCTAGACCCACTCCAATTTGCTTACCACCCCAATAGGTCCACAGACGACGCAATCGCAATCACACTGCACACTGCCCTAACCCATCTGGACAAGAGGAATACCTATGTAAGAATGCTGTTCATCGACTACAGCTCAGCATTTAACACCACAGCACCCTCTAAACTCATCCTTAAGCTCGAGACCCTGGATCTCGACTCCGCCCTGTGCAACTGGGTCCTGGACTTCCCGACGGGCCGCCCCCAGGTGGTGAGGGTAGGATCCTCAACACTGGGGCCCCACAAGGGTGCGTTCTCAGCCCTCTTCTGTACTTCCTGTTCACCCATGACTGTGTGGCCATGCACGCCTCCAACTCAATCATCAAGTTTACAGACGACACAACAGTGGTAGGCTTGATTAACAACAACGACAAGACGGCCTACAGGGAGGAGGTGAGGGCCCTCGGAGTGTGGTGTCAGGAAAATAACCTCACATTCAATGTCAAAAAAACAAAGGAGATGATCGTGGACTTCAGGAAACAGCAGAGGTAGCAGCCCCCTATCCACATCGACGGGACAGTAGTGGAGAGGGTGGAAAGTTTTAAGTTCCTCGGCGTACACATCATGGACAAAATGAAATGGTCCACCCACACAGACAGCGTGGTGAAGAAGGCGCAGCAGCACCTCTTCAACCTCAGGAGGCTGAAGAAATTCGGCTTGTCACCAAAAACACACACAAACTTTTACAGATGCACAATCAAGAGCATCCTGTCGGGCTGTATCACTGCCTGGTACGGCAACTGCTCCACCCACAACCGTAAGGCTCTCCAGAGGGTAGTGAGGTCTGCACAACGCATCACCGGGGGCGAACTACCTGCCCTCCAGGACACCTACTCCCCCTGATGTCACAGGAAGGCCAAAAAGATCATCAAGGACAACAACTACCCACTGCCTGTTCACCCCGCTACCATCCAGAAGGCGAGGTCAGTAAAGGTGCATCAAAGCGGGGACCGAGAGACTGAAAAACAGTTTCTATCTCAAGGCCATCAGACTGTTTAACAGCCATCACTAACATTGAGTTGCTGCTGCCAACTTACTGACTCAACTCTAGCCACTTTAATAATGAAAAAAATGATGTAATAAATGTATCACTAGCCACTTTAAAGAATGCCACTTTATATAATGTTTACATACCCTACATTACTCATCTCATATGTATATACTGTACTCTATACCATCTACTGCATCTTGCCTATGCCATTCGGCCATCACTCGTTCATATATTTTTATGTACATATTCTTATTCGTTCCATTACACTTGTGTGTACAAGGTAGTTGTTGTGAAATTATTAGGTTAGATTACTTGTTAGATATTACTGCATGGTCGGAACTAGAAGGACAAGCATTTCACTACACTCGCATTAACATCTGCTAACCATGTGTATGTGACAAATACAATTTGATTTGATTTGATTTTGAAATGTATTGTTTTACAGGGTCAGCCATAGTGGTACGGCACCTCTGGAGCAAATTAGGGTTACGTGCTTTGCTCAAGGACACATCGGGTATTCAAACCAGCGACCTTTCAGTTACTGGCTCAACACTCTCACATTCAAGTTAAAACACATAGGGAACTGTTTCAGATGAACAACAGAGTCGTGGTTAGTAAGAGGAAGTTGGATTATTGGGTCACCTAGTCAAACCATTGTCTGAAGAAAGCTTATATATGTCAATGATATGAGTAATGCATTACAGGGATGAAGATACATTTCTAGTTCTTCAGAGTCAGAGTCAGAGTTCAGAGTCAGTGTGAATGGATAGCACTGTGGAGCATATTATCTTGGCTGCTGTTAAAACACTCATTTAAAGGTGATGTTAACTTAACAATTCATTCATACAGCTGGTACATGTGGCAAAGACATTGAAGAGATAGTTCACCCCAAAGTGTGTCCGATTAGATGGTGCCAATATTTCCCCTTTATTTGGTTGTATTATTAATGAACCCATGAAGGCCCAAATTCTCTCTGTCCTTTGTCTGAAATGTTTGTACAAACAGCAGAAAAAATATGAAAAGTACAAGTTTGCAAGTACAGATTACGTTGATAAAAGTTGTAGCATTCCTGTTTTTGAGAAAGCAGAGCGAGAAGAGAGAAGCTATGTTACACACTACATAACATCTGGCCATTCATCTTCCATCAGGGTGATCAAACTAAGATCCTACATCTGTAAACACGATATAGCCTCTTTTACAATATCCACACTAGCATACCATTTAGAAGACATGGTGCCAGTACATTCTTCTTCATTCCATGTGGTATGCTAGTGTGGATCTTGGACAGAGCCAGACAGCCAGACATTCCCAGCATGCATTGCGTTGCTTACCTCCAGCCACCAGTCCTGACTCGCCCAGTTGGATGGCCACGCCAAACCCTCCCAGCTTCACTGGAGCGCTGTTTTCTTTAGACGCCAGGAGGACACAGTGGGGCTGGATGATGGAGAGAGAGAGAGAGAGAACATGTATAATTTATTTTATAGAATACAGTAGCTAGTATAATATACAGTGCTTTCGGAAAGTATTCAGACCCCTTCCCCTTTTCCACATTTTGTTACTTTACAGCCTTATTCTAAAATTGATTAAATAAAATAAAAATCCTCATCAATCTACGCACAATGCCGCATAATGATGAAGCAAAAACAGGTTTTTAGAAATGTTTGCAAATGTATTACATAAGTATTCAGATCCTTTGCTATTAGACTCAAAATTGCATTCAGGTGCATCCTGTTTCCATTGATCATCCTTGACGTGTTTCTACAACTTGATTGGAGTCCACCTGTGGTGAATTCAATTGATTAGACATGACTTTGAAAGGCACACACCTGTCTATAAGGTCCCACAGTTGACAATGCATGTCAGAGCAAAAACCAAGCTATGAGGTCGAAGGAATTGTCCGTAGAGCTCAGAGACAGGATTGTGTCGAGGCACCGATCTGCGGAAGGGTGCCAAAAACATTCTGCAGCATTGAAGGTCCCCAAGAACACAGTGGCCTCCATCATTCTTAAATGGAAGAAGTTTGGAACCATCAAGACTCCTAGAGCTGGCCGCCCGGCCAAACTGAGCAATCAGGGGAGACCAATAACCAGATGTTCACTCTGACAGAGTTCCTCTGTGGAGATGGGAGAACCTTCCAGAAGGACCATCTCTGCAGCACTCCACCAATCAAGCCTTTATGGTAGAGTGGCCAGACGGAAGCCACTCCTCAGTAAAAGGCACATGAAAGCCTGCTTGGAGTTTGCCAAAAGGCACGTAAAGGACTCTAAGACCATGAGAAACAAGATTCTTTAGTCTGATGAAACCAAGATTGAACTCTTTGGCCTGAACACCAAGCATCACGTCTGGAGGAAACCTGGCACCATCCCTACGGTGAAGAATGGTGGTGGCAGCATCATGCTGTGGGGATGTTTTTCAGCGGCAGGGACTGGGAGACTAGTTCAGATCAAGGGAAAGATGAACGGAGCAAAGTACAAAGAGATCCTTGATGAAAACCTGCTCCAGAGCACTCAGGACCTCAGACATGGGGCGAAATGTTCACCTTCCAACAGGACAACAACTCTAAGCACACATCCAAGACAACGCAGGAGTGGCTTCAGGACAAGATTCTGAATGTCCTTGAGTGGCCCAGCCAGAGCCCGGACTTGAACACGATTGAACATCTCTGGAGAGACCTGAAAATAGCTATGCAGTGACGCTCCCCTGACAGAGCTTGAGAGGATCTGCAGAGAATAATGGGAGAAATTCCCCAAATACAGGTGTGCCAAGCTTGTAGCGTCATACCCAAAATGACTCAAGGCTGTAATCGCTGCCAAAGGTGCTTTAACAAAGCACTGACTAAAGGGTCTGCATATTTATGCATACTTATGTAAATGTGATATTTCCGTTTCAATTTTTTTACATTTGCATACATTTCTAAAAACTATTTTTGCATTGACATTATGGGGTATTGTGTGTAGATTGATGAGGGAAAAAAACTATTGAATTAATCTTAGAATAAGGCTGTAACGTTACAAAATGTGGAAAAAGTCAAGGGGTCTGAATACTTTATGAATGCACTGTATAACCTAACTTTTGTATCACAACTACAGTTGCATAAATAACTCTAAATTAAGCATATAGGAGGACCTGATTCTTTGTTAACCGCTCAACACGTGCACATTCCCTCAGAAAACATTTTGGGAAAATATCCTTTCTATTTTACTCAGCTATGCTCAGTTGTATTCGTCATACTGTAAAATAAAATAATGCCACAGAATTCTAAGCAAATATTGTCTGCTAAATGAACTAGTGTAGCCCACAGCCATATGGCATAGCCTGATCAGGGCCTAACATAAGGACAACTCAGATTATGTTATTCTGTTCTTGAGAAATAAGCTACATCAAATCAAACTTTATTTGTCACATGCGTCGAACACAACAAGTGTAGTCCTTACAGTGAAATGCTTACTTACAAGCCCTTAACCAACAATGCAGTTCAAGAAAGAGTTAAGAAAATATTTACCAAATAAACAAAAGTAAAAAGTTGTTAGTCGAGGTTAGTCGAGGTAATTTGTACATGTAGGTAGGGGTAAAGTGACTATGCATAGATAATAAACAGCGAGTAGCAGCAGTGTAAAAACAAATGGGGAGGTGTCAATAGACTGGGTGGCCATTTGATTAATTGTTCAGCAGTCTTATGGCTTGGCGGTAGAAGCTGTTAAGGAGCCTTTTGGTCCTAGACTTGGCACTCCGGTACTGCTTGCCGTGCGGTAGCAGAGAGAACAGTCTATGACTTGGGTAACTGGAGTCTATGACAATTTTTTGGGCTTTCCTCTGACATTTTCTTCATATCATGTTTCTTTAGACCTGTCTAAAATAACGATCGTGTAGGCGATATTAAATGGATTTATTAGACTTTTTAAAATGTAGATGTTCTAAAGGTCCACATCAGTTGCTGGTATGCTACACGTGGAAGCTAGGAGATGCAAAATGTGTTTATGTTAATTAACGGTCAATTAGCGTAAGTCCGTAAGTTATTTGCGTGACAATCACCGCCTGACAAAATGTAGCCATTAGCCCTAGACCGCTTCAGTCATTAAAACATCATTAAAGAAACCTATACATCGAAGACAGTGCTGCTTTCACTACCAGCTGTTTGAAGACTCGCTCCAATAAAGCACCCACACATACGTTTCAATCTGTTAACAAGAGTTGCACATGACAGTCTTGTAATATTCTCATACAAGAACAAGGACAACACAACACAAACTCATGTTTCATTTTCAACAAAGACACAAAGTTACTTTTGTCTCTATTTAGTATTCCATTTTTTTGTTTTTCTCAAAATGGTGGGTTGGACCAAGGGTTAGGTTACGACTAGTTCTCCTGGGTGGTAGATTAAAACTGGGCTGATGCTTGAACCATAGTGGCTACTAAAACATTGTTTTGATAACCTAGAAGGTCTCAATGAAATTAGAAAGGCTGTAGGCGGGACACAGCACAAAAAAGATCTGCTATCGCGGTTATATATAACTAATATGCATACTTCAGGTATGCTGTATAATTAGTGTATATTGGTGGTATATGCTGTTGGTGGTTGCTCTAGCATGTGTAATCAGCAGTGGGCTAGGCCCTATCTCCCCCCTCATCAGATTCTGCACTTTAACGTTTCACAGCTTTCGAGACTAGAGCACGGCTGAAGGCTGCTAATAGCTAGAGGCAAAGCAGAGGAGAGGAAAGAGACAGTGGGAGAACAGCAGATACTGTGGGTTCTAAAGAAGAGAACCTAAAGAACTGGAACCTTCGCCTACAGCCATCTATTTGGAACAGCTCCAATTTTCTAAGAAAGAGGGAGAAAAAGCTAAAGCAAAACAGACTGGATTAAGAAAATAAAAGACAGACTGAATTAAAAAAAGAAAGCGGAACTATTCATCTCTGAGAGAGAGAGAAAGCGATCTTTTGCCACAAAAGCACATCCACAAAGAGAGAAGAGAAACAACATTTCAAATGGACACAATTCACACGTTGAGTACTGTGTGTATTGAATGAAAAGTTGTAGCCAGATTTAAAGGGTAAGGCAAAATCACCTTCTTTATGTGCTGTGAGAGATTGTGTTGTGAATTATTGTGTTGCCATTCTTATTTCAAACCAAACCCATTGTTTCTTTGATTACGTCAATTCCAAATGACATTCTCACAGTGCAAAGAGCAAGTTCTTTCCTTTTACTGGATAGAGCCCAAAGTAATGGAACTACACTGCTACAAAATACCAACCCCAATATTTTCCAACCATTTCAAGGTTTAACTGGCGGGTCTCTGAAGTATTTTGGAAGGAGATAAAGTTTTGTTGAATTTAAGACATACTCCGTATTTTTTAAACCTCCCGCTTTGGGCTGGATGTGTCAATGTGTAGTTGATACATGCATAATCTATGAGCAGAATTACTGTTTTACCTCAATTAGCCACTTGAGAATTCAAGTAAAAATCTATGTTATTCCCCTCTTGTTTCCTTATAGGCCCGGTACTGTAGTCAGTAGTGGTCAGTCAGCTGGGCAGTGTGTGCTCAGAGCGTGCTCAGAGTGATGTATATGTAACCGATGTGAAATGGCTAGTGCGCGCTAATAGCGTTTCAATCAGTGATGTCACTCGCTCTGAGACTTGAAGTAGGGTTTCCCCTTGCGTTGCAAGGGCCGTGGCTCTTGTGGCGCGATGGGTAACGATGCTTCGGTGGGGTGTCAGTTGTTGATGTGTGCAAGGGTCCCTGGTTTGAGCCCAGGTTGGGGCGAAGAGAGGGACGGAACCTACACTGTTACATTGATGCTGTTGACCCGGATCATTGGTTGCTGTGGAAAAAGGAGGAGGTCAAAGGGGGGGTGAGTGTAACCGATGTGAAATGGCTAGTTAGTTAGCGGTGGTACGCGCTAATAGCATTTCAATCATTGACGTCACTCGCTCTGAGACTTGAAGTAGGGTTTCCCCTTCGTTTCCCCTGTGTTGCAAGGGCTGCGGCTTTGTGGCGCGATGGGTAACGATGCTTCGGTGGGTGTCAGTTGTTGATGTGTGCAAGGGTCCCTGGTTCGAGCCCGGGTTGGGGTGAAGAGAGGGACGGAACCTACACTGTTACATATAATTAATGATTAGTGGATTAGGTGCTGATCTGGACCTAAATCGTCCAGTTTGGCCTCCTACCATCAAAACAGACCAGCACTAATGAGAGCAAAGAACTTTCCCAAGAGAACTATCTGGAAGAACCATGAAACACATTCACTTAATCCTGAATCGAGTTACAACGAAACACAACTGCTTCCCACTCGCCTAGCCAAAAACCCCAGTCAGGCTCACTTTTGTTTGATTTAAGGAGGTAGACAACGTTTCTGGCTGAACCTTTATTTTTCTTCACTTTGTCCCGCAGGACTGAGAACTGAAGAGTGAAACTTACATCATGATGAACATCTTCCCCACCAACGTCACTGCCTTTCCCTTTTCCAACTCCTCCCACCCACTCGTCACCAAGGAGAAAACCTTCACGACCCTCTTGCCCATGATCCCTGACCCCAGGGAACACTGTCACCTTGACGACAGCTCCCTCCGGATCCCTCTAGCTGTCCTTTACTCAGTCCTCTTCGTGTTGGGCCTGACCGGCAACATCCTGGCTCTCTGGGTCTTTCTATATGTTCACTCCAAAAATAACTCTGTCAGTGTTCCTCATCAACGTAGCATTATCCGACCTGCTACTGGTCATCTGTCTTCCATTCAGAGTGCTCTACCACAGTAAAGCAAACCGCTGGGACCTGAGCCCCATCCTCTGTAAGGTAGTGGGGAACCTCTTCTATATGAACATGTACCTCAGTATCACCTTATTAGGGTTGATCAGTGTGGATCGCTATCTGAAGATCCAGCGTGACACCAGGGGCCAGTACCGCCTCAAGGCCACCAGATGGAGCTCCACAATCTGTGGGACGATCTGGGTCCTGGCCCTTGCCTCCGTCATACCCATGATCCTCCTCTCAAAGGGCAACGAGGAGTCTGACAAGTGGGTTTAATTTTTCATGTTTAAAAAATGTAATCCTTATTTTTCAAGGTGAACTTTGTTGATATTCTTTATTTCAGTAGTTCCCAGATTTTGAACAATTACACTAATAATAATTTTATTTTCTATGAATCCCCCAGGTGTTCCCAGTATAAACAGCGTTAGCGTGCGAAGAGGAAGGCCTACTTCAACCTCTTCCTGGTTGCCACGTTCTGGCTCGTGTTCGTCTGCCTCGTGGTGTCTTATGGGAAAATCGGCCTCAAGCTGCTGAGGATGTCGAGAGAGAAACCGGACTTCCCCAACGCACCCCGCTACACCTGCACTGCCAGGAAGTCGTTTTTCGTCCTCTTCCTGTTTACCGTATGCTTCGTCCCTTATCACATGGTCCGGGTGTTTTACGTCATCTCCCAGATCAGCGACACTTCCTGCTTCTGGAGGGGCGTGGTCGACAAAGCCAATGAAGTGGTGTTGCTACTCTCCGCCCTCAACAGTTGCCTGGAACCTGTGATGTACTTCCTGTTATCGGCATCTGTTAGGAAAGAGACCCTCCGATTGATCAATAACGTGTTCCGACTGAGGGACCCGGAGTCCAGTGTGGATAGTGGGAGGAGCTTCGGGGAGCAGCCAACTGTTAGTTTCATCAGTAATACGAGGAGTAAAATAACTGTCCAGCCCTGCTTTTAAGTGACAGAATTGTTTTAGACATTAAATGGTTGGGAAACTATATTAACATAAATGTTCATGCTATTGGTGTATAGTAAATACTGCAACATTGGCCCACAGTAAAAAACAAAGCATCAATTTGTCATAAATACTTTTAATTATTTATTTTTTTACAGTAAATGCATTTACAATAAAGACTTGTTACATCAGAGAATGAGAATAGTTGACTACAACAAGTAGTACAACAAGTCATATACAGTCAAGGAACTAAGTAGACCAGACCAAGCTACTATCGCATTGGTGCCTATGGGAGAGCCAACCCTTAAGAAGAACAGAACTGTGACCATTTATTCAATGTTTTTTAGTCATCTTTATAATACACCATCTTTGGGAGCACCACCCCAAGTTGGTGGGTGGTGGGCAGATTGATGAAAGAGAAAACAATACCTTCAAATCACATATCATTCTTGTGCAATTTATATCTATAGGCTACATTAAGGGTTTTCTTTCATTATTTTAAGCCAGGGATCATCAACTAGATTCAGCCACGGGATAATTTTTTTCTTGACCGGACGGTCGGTGGGCCGGAACATAATTAACAATCATTTGTCGACTGCAAATTGAATGCGTGGGAATACTTGGCAAAAGATTTCCAAAATTAAAATAAACTGGATAGGATTTCCTGGTGTCTTTAGTCTTTTCCGCAAAAAATGAAAATTAATGGGGTGCCAAATAAAACCACCAGAGGGGTCAAATTCGGGAAAACCCTGTTTTAGGCTATCTGGCATCAGTGCGTAAGACCACATTTTAGGGCATAACTGTACACGTGTGCCAAATAGCCTTCACGCCAATCGCAAAATACTTTTGGGAGTGATCCACGGCAGCAAAAACGTCTGAGTTTACTTCAATAAGAGAAAAGCTGCGAAATGGAGAGTTGAAAATAATGAGAAGAACCATCAAGCACTATGGTGAAATTGGCTCTCATGAGGACCACCGCAGGAAAGGAAGACCCAGAGTTACCTCTACTGTAGAGAATAAGTTCATTAGAGTTACCAGCCTCAGATTGCAGCCCAAATAAATGCTTTACAGATTTCAAGTAACAGACACATCTCAACATCAACTGTTCAGAGGAGACTGCATGAATCAGGCCTTCATGGTTGAATTGCTGCAAAGAAACCACTACTAAAGGACACCAATAAGAAGAAGAGACTTGCTTGGGCCAAGAAACACAAGCAATGGACATTAGACCGGTGGAAATCTGTCCCTTGGTCTGATGAGCCCAAATTTGAGATTTTTGGTTCCAACTGCCGTGTTTTTGTGAGATGTAGAGTAGGTGAACAGATGATCTCCGCATGTGTGGTTCCCACCGTGAAGCATGGAGGAGGAGGTGTGATGGTGTTGGGGTGCGTTGCTGGTGACACAGTCTGGGATTTATTTAGAATTCAAGGCACACTTAACCAGCATGGCTATTACAGTATTCTGCAGTGATACGCCATACCATCTGGTTTGCGCTTAGTGGAACGATAATTTGTTATTCAACAGGACAATGACTCTACACACCTCCAGGCTGTGTAAGGGCTCTTTGACCGAGAAGGAGAGTGATGGAGTGCTGCATCAGATGATTTGGCCTCCACAATCACCCGACCACAACCCAATTGAGAGGGTTTGGGATGAGTTGGATCGCAGAGTGAAGGAAAAGCAGCCAAAAAGCAGCCAACAACTCCTGCAGAATTTAGCATTTGATATACACCAAATGTAGCCTAATTTTGACTTGGGAACTGGAGTGGAGAAATATAATTTCTTTCTTTCAGCATCTTGAAAGAACAGATGTGCAGTTAGATATCGTCTGTTGAGGTGCTTTATTTATCAGCATCATAAAAGCTAATAGCTTTCAACCACATAAAATATGCATCCAAGCCGAAATGAAATCATATCAGAAACATTTCGGGTCGTTTTCACAGCTTTCAATTTCCTTACAACTGGCCAAAATGATGTAATTTGAAAATTTTGTACAGAAAATCTTCCCCGTTTTTGTTGTTTGTTATTGCTTTCTGACTGTACACTGTACTGCATGATTGTAGCTAATGGGTTTACTAACGTGTTAGTTTTAGTAGCTACGCTGACGTGACGTGACAACAATGTAGGCTGTGTGTAGCGGTCATGATATGAAGGTTTGGCTTGGACAGCTGAAGTCCATAAGCGAAAGGAAAAGGTGAGAGGAGGAGAGCGCATAGATAGTTGCGAGAATAAATTATATGGTATATACAACGAGCAGGGTGATAATACTGTTTTTATATGGCTGCTATGAAAGTGAACTGTGTTTGTGTGTGATCAAGGGTGTATTCATTCCGCCGATTCTGTTGAAAAACATTTCTTAAATGGAAGCAAACAAAATACCAGAATTTGTCCAGTAGAAATTCAAATTTTGCAACAGTTGTACAAGTTTTCCCTTTATTTAACTAGGCAAGTCAGTTATGAACAAATTCTTATTTACAATAACTGCCTACGGGGGAACAGTGGGCTAACTACCTTGTTCAGAGGCAGAATAATAGATTTTTACCTTGTCAGCTCAGTGATTTGATCCAGCAACATTTTGGTTGCTAGCCCAACACTCTAACCACTAGGCTACCTGCCGCCCCAAACATGTGTCAGAAGTGGGATGATGATTATTCCCCAGATCAGCTAGATGCAGGAAAGAGTGTTGAGAGTTAAGCAAGGCGGTATTGAATGTGTCACTGTCTGTCACCTTGATTCCTCAAAATTCTCAACGTTGTAGCAACCTCATGATAGATATAGGGCAAACTTGAGTACCATGTAGTAGTCTAAACCTATCGCTGTTACATTGGAATATGAATGACAGTCATCCAATATGCTGTATAAGATATAAGGCTCAAACATTTTTTAAATATTTCTCCCTAATCTTAAACGGCACCGACCGCCACTGAGCTACATGTATCTTTAGACAAGTTGACTAACAAATAGCCTACCAAAATGTTGGAAATTATAAGCAGAAACATAGCCTAAATCAGGCAAAAGAAATCCTGCACCCCATGCCACAAAATCTTTCTGCCATCTCTGACTGTAGTCTACAGCACATTTTCTATATTATTGGGTTAGGGTCGGCTGTGGGCCTCAGTTTTTCAATTCGTCACATAAAGTCGGGCGGTTGAGAATGGGTTATTAGCAATTGCGTGTGGGTGCGGGTGAAAAAACAGCTGACCCACGCACCACTACAGGGCACCCTCGTCTGGACACACATGGGTTGAGTTAACAGTGAGAAAATAGCAGGGATTGACTTTGAAGTCGGAAAAGCACTTGCCCATCGTGCAAGTCAGGAGTATTTCTTGGGTGCACAAAAAAATAAGAAATCAGGAAGGGGGCAAATACTTTTTCACAGCACTGTATACTTTAGAGGCAGCTGCCCTATATACATAGATTTTCTACATTTTCAGAGTATCATCAGGTAGCCTGATCTCAGATGAGTCCATGTAAACAGGATTATTAGGGAAATCGTTCTTCTTGCAAAGCATGTAAACGTTTTAATCTAACTATTTTATTAATCTGACTATCCACAATAATCGCATTATTGTGTGCATGTGCACACTCACTGTACAGTATGTTCTCATCGGTCACAATTGCTCCCCCTCTCTCTCCCCCATCCTCTCCCCATCTTCCTCCTCCTCCCTTCCCCTTCCTCCTCACTTTCTCTCTCTCCTCTTCCAGACAGTGTTGGCTATACCCTGACCTCTTTTACACACACATCAAGCCCTGGCTCTACCTGCTCTGTCGCTCCTGGGTTTCCTAGGCAACGGCCTGACCATGCGTAACTGCTGGAGGTCGGGGCGGACACCAACCATCATCCTGACCCTTAACATGGTGACCACTGACCTCTTGCTGTGCACCAGCTTCCTGTTCCAGGTGATGTATTACCTGAGGGGTGAGATCTGGTCCGGAGAGGACAGGGAGTGTCAGGTCACCACGCTAACCATGATAACAGTCTTCTACGTCAACCTCTACTGTAACATAATGTTGCTTCTCTGGACCAGTGTGACCACAAAAAGGCTTCAAACGTAAAACTGACCGGTTGATTTGGAATTTTTTCAACTAATCAGTTATTAAATTAACCCTTCAATTTTGCTCTCAAATCTTTCTCTGCTTATAGGTACAGC
Source organism: Salmo trutta (assembly GCF_901001165.1). NCBI lineage: Eukaryota > Metazoa > Chordata > Actinopteri > Salmoniformes > Salmonidae > Salmo > Salmo trutta. Next base: position 40,071,639 of record NC_042980.1, read on the forward strand.
CTCACCCTACCCTCCTTACACCCCTCACCAGGCCCAAAGGCTGCTGGGTACTCTGCCTTGTCACTCGGGTAACCGTGGCAACGGTGGTGAGTGCCAGACTTCAGATCAGAGGAGGAAAAGGGGGAGCAGGACGAGATGGCTGCTTTGACCTGGTGGAGAATCACCACAGAGAAGGGTTCCATAACCAACACTGCCTTGGAGTGGGGCTGTTTTTCCAGATTCTAACCCTTATTGAGGTCAGCTACGGGGGACTAATTCTGAATCTGAAGAGGGTCAGTGGGGCCTGGCACAATCACACACACTAGTGAAGGAGGGGTAATGGAGGGGAGGGCGTTGAGTGTTGGGGTGGAAGAGGGGTGTGGGGTGAGTTTAGGGGAGAAGGAGGGTATGGTAGAGAATAAATGGGGTGTAAACTTGGGGGGGGTGGCTGTTCAGGGGCAAGAGAGAGGCAGGAGGCGTGGCGTCGTAGTCTGAGGGTATGTAGGAAGATCTAAGCTGTGGTTGTGTTTGTGGCGTGCTTCTTGCCATACCATGTCCAGCGTGCAGTGACCATACTCTCACCACACGGGGGCGAATGTGAGAAGGGGAGAACAAGATAGAAGGTGAATAATGCAACCATACCCATAGCAGCGCTGAGCTGTGTTTTACATCCCTGCCCTGCTGCCGAGGACGACAGTAAGACGCACGGACAGTAAGACGCACGGACAGACAGACAGACAGACAGGCAGACAGACAGGCAGGCAGGCAGGCAGGCAGGCAGGCAGGCAGGCAGGCAGGCAGGCAGGCAGGCAGGCAGGCAGGCAGGCAGGCAGGCAGACAGACAGACAGACAGACAGACAGACAGACAGACAGACAGACAGACAGACAGACAGACAGACAGACAGACTGTAAGAGGCTGTGGACCACAACTTCTCCCGATGCTCTCTCAGTACTGCTTCTCACTGTCACATCACACAAACCACATTTGAATGTAACCCTGATCATCTACCAATAAATCTATTTTAAACAACAATAGACGTGAGTGTTTCTCAGCAGATGTCTTTGGGTGAGCATTCAGCCTGTAAGACGACATGTTACCCTTTAGCCTTCCTGCGATCACATCTCACCCGGACATCTGAAAATAACTCACATCGTGAACACACACACATACACTCTCTTGTGTTATGTTCTCTTTCTCACACACTTCCTCTATTAAAATCTGAGGGGACAAACAGGATATTTGATGCTCCACATACACCTTTCATACCAACATATCATACAATTAACTACCTCATAAACAGACATCATTCATCTCTGTACTGTAAGTATTCATCTTTGTGAAAACATAGATTTCTTTTAAAAAACAACTGTTAATGTGAAAATGGCTGTGGGTTTAACAGAAAGCAGGAATTGGCTTTATGAGAAAATGGTCACAGTTTTCTACACTAGCATTTCTGGTTAGTTAAGAGTTTTACTGAAGTTGAATGCTTTGTTTCTGTTTTAAGTTTAACAAAAGAAAGGACAAACAATCATGAACACTTCAAGTTATAGTGCTTTTGGTCATTTATAATATGTACAACAGTTGATTTACACTTTTTGATACTTCTGACATGATACGAGGACCATTGCTGAATTAGTATACAGTAATTACAGAAAAAATGTATGAAAACACATAATGTGAATAGATTTACAAATTAAACAAATAAGCATGTTATGGTTTTGTTTGGTTTCTTGGTGACCAGAACAACACAATACCATTGTTGCCAATATTCCATCAGTAGGAAATAGGAACTGTTCGGACAGGAACTTGCTTCAATGTAAATAATGTCTACTGACTGCTCATCCGTAATGTGCTCTTTACTAACAGCTATTATCTTAGTGATACAAGAACTGGTACCTTGTTTATAGCCATATTTTTTATCTAGCTCCTGTGCTACATTTGTATGTAATTGCACAAAGCTGACACTTGCTAGATTTCCATTCAGTTACTGTATTGCATTTCCACATTCATTGTCTGATTACCACATGTGGGCATTACCACACGGGGACCGTTTTGTGTGTGGATTAATTGTCGGGAGTAGAGAACCTTGTGCATTTCAGGTAAAATAACAACTCAACGTTTATATCCCAGGACAAATTAGCTAGCAACAGCAAGCTAGCTAAATAGAACACATTAGCTAGCAACTGCAAGCTAGCTAGCTAAAGTCTCATAAATGTTTACCGCTTTTCAACCTGTCCCCAAATTAATATAATTGGTTCAGAGTTTGTTTTAATATTTTAACCTGCGTGCCGTGATCGCGTTTGGTGTGGGTAGAGAAAATGTATTTGTGCATGATAGCGCACGTGCGCGGCCGGTATGGGTACGGTGTTAGAGTTTGTAAAAGAATTGTATACGACACTTTAAATGCCCAAATGTCATACTCGTTTCGGCTTCTCATGTAGTATGAATTAATTGTAAACTTCTCGGGAATTTCACACCCAAAATGCATTCAAACTGGATAAAAGGAGGGCTTCGAGATTTGATAGTCCTCTGAAAGGAAAAAAAAATGAATTGAAGATGGCAAAGAGGACGAGCAAAGAGTCTCCTGCAGTGTTCAAATGTAAGTCATTTTTTGTTGTTGTCCTTAAAATGATCACAACTATTTAATCGCATATCTTTGAAAACTGATCGTTATTTGCAGCCTGCCGTGCCTTTACTTCAGCTAAATACTGTAGCTTACATTAGCTAAGTGCTTTAGTTGGACTTTAAATTAGCTGGATACCCGATAAGCATGCAGTTGTTGAGCGACAACATCATATTTAACCTAGCTAACCAGTTATATATTCGAAGCCGTAGCAATAGCATACTGCATACTTTTTATTAAACATTACATCATTATTGTCACGTCCTGGCCAGTTAACCTCTTGGCGTTCCCCTAGGATAGGGGGCGCTACAGCGATTTTTGAAAATAATTTGTGCCCATTTTAAACGGCCTACTACTCAAACTCAGAAGCTAGGATATGCATATAATTAATATTGTGGATAGAAAACACCCTAAAGTTTCTAAAACTGTTTGAATGGTGTCTGTGAGTATAACAGAACTCATATGGCAGTCAAAACCCCGAGACAGATCGAAACAGGAAGTGGAATTCTGAATTGCGAACTCAACTTCATCACGTTGCCTATTAATCACACCGTGAGCTATGGTTCATTGAGCACTTCCTATTGCTTCCACTAGATGTCCCCAGTCTTTACAAAGTGATTTCGAATCTTATTGGAGCTCTCGTTGAAAAAGGCCCTACAGATTTATGTTATACAACGTTTGACATGTTTGAACGAACCTAAATAAGAAAAAAAATGCATTTTGTTGAAAGAGTAGCCCCGCGCACGTCGGAACTTTTGGTTCAGCCTTCAGAACGCGCTAACAACAACAAGCTAATGGAACATAAAAGGATGAACTTTTTCGAACGAAATTCCTGGGATTCCTGGAAGTGCCTAAGGATGAAGATAATCAAAGGTAAGGGATTATTGACAATAGTATACAAAACTAGATGTGATATGCGATTGTTCCAAGATGGCTAGCCTATTGCTATTGCTAGCCTATTGTTCTGAGTATCGCATCCCCTTTTATCGCAAAGTGTGATTACCCAGTAAAGTTATTTTTAAATCTGGCATTAACAGGTGCTTTCAAGAGATATTCATCTATAAATCTTAGAATGACAATATTACATTTTAAAAATGTTTTCGAATAGTAATTTAGTAAATTGTAGCGCTGTTTCATTGGATGCATTTGAGGGAAAATAGTTAGTCAACGTTACGCACCGATGTAAAATGTTGTTTTTATATATAAATATGAACTTTATCGAACAAAAGAATGCATGTATTGTGTAACATGATGTCCTAGGTGTGTCATCTGATGAAGATTGTCAAAGGTTAGTGCTGCATTTAGCTGTTTTTTGGTTATTTGTGATGCATGTGGTTGGTCGGAAAATGGCTATGTGGCTACTTTTACGATATACTCCTCTAACATAATCTAATGTTTTGCTTTTGCTGTAAAGCCTTTTTGAAATTGGACAACGTGGTTCGATTCAGGAGAGGTGTATCTATAAAACGATATAATTTGAAAAAAAAATTGAATTTTTTTTTTATTACATTTTGTGTGTTGTTGGGGTTTTGGGGTTTTGTTCTAGGTTTTGTATTTCTATGGTTTTTCTATGTTGTATATTTCTTTGTGTTGGCCTGGTATGGCTCTCAATCAGGAACAGCTGTACTGTGCGTAGCCTTTGTGTTGGCCTGGTATGGCTCTCAATCAGGAACAGCTGTACTGTGCGTAGCCTGCAATACTGTGCGTAGCCTGCAATACTGTGCGTAGCCTGCAATACTGTGCGTAGCCTGCAATACTGTGCGTAGCCTGCAATACTGTGCGTAGCCCTGTGCGTAGCCTGCAATACTGTGCGTAGCCTGCAATACTGTGCGTAGCCTGCAATACTGTGCGTTTGTTTTCTTGTTTTGTTTTGTTAAGTGTTCAATAAAAGTTAAGATGAGCACTTTACCCGCTGCGCCTTGGTCTACTCCGTACGACACTCATTACAATTATAAACCCAGGGTTGTTACAAAATGCGACGATGAGTACATACTATTCAGTTTAATATGTAGTACGCTAGTGTGGGTATTCGGACAGAGCCACTGTTTTATATACAGTTTTGGATTAATGTCTAAACTACGGAAAATGCCTCTCTCTCCCTACCCTCCTGTATCTACTATATCTCCCTCCTGTATCTACTATATCTCCCTCCCCTCCTGTATCTACTATATCTCCCTCCCCTCCTGTATCTACTATATCTCTCTCTCCCTCCCCTCCTGTATCTACTATATCTCTCTCTCCCTCCCCTCCTGTATCTACTATATCTCCCTCCCCTCCTGTATCTACTATATCTCCCTCCTGTATCTACTATATCTCCCTCCCCTCCTGTATCTACTATATCTCCCTCCTGTATCTACTATATCTCCCTCCCCTCCTGTATCTACTATATCTCCCTCCCCTCCTGTATCTACTATATCTCCCTCCCCTCCTGTATCTACTATATCTCTCTCTCCCTCCCCTCCTGTATCTACTATATCTCTCTCTCCCTCCCCTCCTGTATCTACTATATCTCTATCTCCCTCCCCTCCTGTATCTACTATATCTCTCTCTCCCTCCCCTCCTGTATCTACTATATCTCTCTCTCCCTCCCCTCCTGTATCTACTATATCTCTCTCTCCCTCCCCTCCTGTATCTACTATATCTCTCTCTCCCTCCCCTCCTGTATCTAATATTTCTCTCTCTCCCTCCCCTCCTGTATCTAATATTTCTCTCTGTTAGTCTGACAGATCAATGGAGAACACATCCCAACCCTTCCCACCTGTGTCCAACACCTTCTACCTCAATCCCTCCTCCATCTCTGCCATTACCAGCTTCCCTGTCTCCCCCCTCTGCCCCTCCTTCACCACCCGCTTCGTCCTCCCCTCCCTCTACGCCCTCCTCTTCCTTACGGGTCTCCCGGGCAACGCTCTCTCTCTCTGGGTGTTCCTGAGGCGTATTCCCACCCAGACCTCCACCCATGTCTACCTGTTCCACCTGGGCCTGTCCAACCTGTGCCTCTCCCTCACCACCCCCTTCCTGGCCGCCTACTACTCACAGGTACCGTCATCTTCTACTGACATTTGGATTGGTACTGAATCTTGGCCAAATGTAGTACTAAAACCCTTTTGACAACTTTTTTGTAAAGCATGAAATGTGTTTATAATCTAGGTGTTATGTGAAAATTATGTAAACTTTTTCATAAAAGCATGAAATTTGGTTCATTTGTACAGTTTGCGGTCCTGAACATTTTCAGAAATGCAGGCATCAGAAAAACCGCAGCGGCAATTTTTCATTCCACCATTACCAAATAATGTATTTTGTGTCATATCTCCTAAACCAAACATGATATTACAGAAATGGTGATGTCTACCCTCATGTGTTGATGGTCAAGGATTACAATGACACCATGCAAAAAATAAACAGTTAAGATTATTATATAATGGTGGACTGCCAATAAGATCGTCATTGAACATTGAACATCTAATGTTCAAATCATAGTATAAAAGCAGATAAGCTGGTTTGACTCTTTTTGGCCATTTTCTGGCGTTACAGTGCCTTTACCTCATTACCTTTTCCACATTTTGTTGTGTTACAAAGTGGGATTAAAATGGTTTTAATTGTAATTTTTTGTCAACGATTTACACAAAATAATTAAATGTCAAAGTGGAATTTTTGGGGGAATATTTTTAAAAGTATTCAATCCCCTGAGTCAATACATGTTAGAATCATCTTTGGCAGTGATTACAGCTGTAAGTCTTTCTGGGTTTGCACACCTCGATTGTACAATATTTGCAGATATTCATAAAAAATTGTTTTAATTTCTGTCTAGTTGGATGTTGATCATTGCAAGATAGCCATTTTCAAGTCTTGCCTTGGATTATCAAGCCGATTTAAGTCAAAACTGTAAATAAGCCACTCAGGAACATTCAGTGTCGTCTTGGTAAGCAACTCCAGTGTATATTTGGCCTTGTGTTTTAGGTTATTGTCCTGCTGAAAGGTGAATTCGTCTCCCAGTGTCTGTTGGAAAGCAGACTGAACCAAGTTTTCCTCTAGGATTTTGCCATTCCGTTTATTTCTTATCCTGAAAAACTCCCCAGTCCTTAACAATTACAAGCATACCCATAACATGATGCAGTGACAACTATGCTTGAAAATATGGAGATGTACTCAGAAATGTGTTGTATTGTATTTGTCCTAAACATAACACTTGGCACTCAGTACAAAAAGTTAATTGCTTTGCCACATCTTTTGCAGTATTACTTTAGTTCCTTGTTACAAACAGGATGCACATCTTGGAATATTTTTATTCTGTACAGGTTTCCTTCTTTTCACTCTGTCAATTAGGTCAGTATTGTGGAGTAACTAAAATGTTGTTGATCAATCCTCAGTTGTCTCCTATCACAAACATTAAATTCTGTACCTGTTTTAAAGCCACCATTGGCCTCATGGTGAAATCCCTGAGTGGTGCCCTTCCTCTCCGGCAACTGAGTTAGGAAGGACACCTGTATCGTTGTAGGGACTGGGTGTATTGATACACAATCCAAAATGTCATTAATAACTTCACCATGCTCAAAAGGATATTCAAAGTCTGCTTTTTTTTAACCATCTACCAATTTATCTGTCCAAATCCAAGATGGCAGCATGTCAAGTCGTTTGTCTGTGAATAGTAGATTTTAGCCTACTAATAACCTATTAATTTATGGTTGAGTAAATCCACAATTCCCTTGTTGTGTAGTGCAAACTATTTTGTTTTGCTGGTGTAAAGATCGCGGGTCTCCCTCAACTAAGATTTTTTTTTTAATGTTTTATTTTTTCTCGCTATTTGCACTTCTTTACTTGAAGTTTACCAAAGTAACCCTATCGCTGGCTGGCCTGAGTTCTTTCCCTCCGTGGAGTGTCTCGTCCAAGCTGCTCCTCTTCGCTCTCCGCCTGGCTGTCAGAGGCAGCTCAACAATCCCCAACCCGTTTTCTCAATCGACCCCCACACCCAATCCACTCACATGCACACCCACTCACATACAGACATGCATACACACTGTCCCTCTCTCCCCTTACCTTTCCTTGGCCTCTATTTCTTACATCTCTCAGAGAAAATGACAATTTTCGTGGTATTGCTTTGTGCACTGACTTTACTGAACTCTGGAGAAAACGAACATTGTCGCTGGGTGAGTACATCTGACAATGTGCTCTCCCGTCCATTAGTCTGCGGGAACTCGCTCTTTTTCACTCCATCCACTCGTCCAAGTGCCGATGCATTTGTGGCATGATGTGAACAGTACGAACTTGTCACTACCAAAGTCTAATGGTTTTAAATGACTGTTTCGTATTGTCTGGAAACTCACTTGTAGAATTTGCTTGCAGTAGGTCTCTTAAAAAAGAGTAGCCGTGCAAGGTTACAGAGGTGCCTAGTTATTCTTCTTTTGTTGATATCAGGTAATGTGCAACCTAACCCTGGCCCTGATATGCAATGTCTCCAAACCCCCTCTGATTTTAAATCTAGATCTGGTTTTGGTATTTTTCATTTAAATGTACGCAGCCTGTTATCAAAAATGGATGGGGTTAGGATTTGGGCTAAATCAACTGATGCTGATGTTAATTGTGTTTTCTGAAACCTGGCTCAGCAAGTCTGTTCTTGATAAGGATATTTGTATAAATGGTTACAATGTGTATCACACTGATCGAGTTAAGAAACGTGGGGGTGTGGCTATATATGTAAAGACTAAATTTCTTGCATGCTCTTCAACTGCCCACACCTGCTCGCCCGTCCAGCATCACTACTCTGGACGGCTCTGACTTAGAATACGTGGACAACTGCAAATACCTGGGTGTCTGGTTAAGACTGTAAACTCTCCTTCCAGACTCACATTAAGCATCTCCAATCCAAAATTAAATCTAGAATCGGCTTCCTATATCGCAACAAAGCATCCTTCACTCATGCTGCCAAACATACCCTCGTAAAACTGACCATCCTACCGATCCTTGACTTTGGTGATGTCATCTATAAAATAGCCTCCAACACTCTACTCAACAAACTGGATGCAGTCTATCACAGTGCCATCCGTTTTGTCACCAAAGCCCCATCCACTACCCACCATTGCGACCTGTATGCTCTCGTTGGTTGGCCCTCGCTTCATACTCATTGCCAAACCCACTGGCTACAGGTTATCTACAAGTCTCTGCTAAGTAAGACCGCGCCTTATCTCAGCTCACTGGTCACCATAGCAGCACCCACTCGTAGCATGCACTCCAGCAGGTATATCTCACTGGTCACCCCCAAAGCCAGTTCCTCCTTTGGTCGTCTTTCCTTCCAGTTCTCTGCTGCCAATGACTGGAACGAACTGCAAAAATCTCTGAAGCTGGAGACTCATATCTCCCTCACTAGCTTTAAGCACCAGCTGTCAGAGCAGCTCACGTTTCTAAAACTGTTTGAATGATGTCTGTGAGTATAACAGAACTCATATGGCAGGCAAAAACCTGAGAAAAATCCAACCAGGAAGTGTGGAAATCTGAGAATTGTAGTACTTCTTTTGAATCCCTATCGAAACTACAGTGTCTGTGGGGTCACGTTGCACTTCCTAAGGCTTCCATTGGCTGTCAACAGCCTTCAGAAAGTTTTTTCATCCTTCTCCTGTTACTGGGCAGAGAATAGTAGCTCAGTCAATGAGTGGACTGCCTATGGACAAAGGGCTTGGTGAAGCGCGATCCCGCGAGCACACCGTTCCTTCTTTTTCTCCTGGAATGAATACGCTATTGTCCAGTTGGAAAATTATCAACGTTTTATGTTAAAAATACCCTAAGGATTGATTGTAAACAACGTTTGACATGTTTCTACAACCGGTAATGGAACATTTTGACTTTTTGTCTCTGGTACTGTGCTCGCGCGTTATGCCTTTGGATAGTGATCTGAACGCACGAACAAAACGGAGGTATTTGGACATAAATATGGAGTATTTTGAACAAAACAAACATTTCTTGTGGAAGTAGGAGTCCTCGGAGTGCATTCTGACGAAGATCAGCAAAGGTAAGAGAATATTTATAATACTAATTCAGAGTTTTGTTGATGCCAGAACTTGGCGGGTAGCTGTATAGCTTGCTTCGATAGCTGAGCTATGTACTCAGAATATTGAACAATGTGCTTTCTCTGTAAAGTTATTTTGAAATCTGACAAAGCGGTTGCGTCAAGGAGTAGTGTATCTATAGTTCTTTCAATAACTGTTGTAAATTTTATCAACGTTTATGATGAGTATTTTTGTAAATTGATGTGCACATTCACTGGCAGTTTTGGTGGAAATACATTTTCTGAACATCACGCGCCAATGTAAAATGCTGTTTTTGGATATAAATATGAACTTTATCGAGCAAAACATACATGTATTGTATAACATGAAGTCCTATGAGTGCCATCTGATGAAGATCATCAAAGGTTAGTGAATATTTTAGCTGCTCTTTTGGTTTTTGTGAAGCATGTCCTTGCTTGGAAAATGGCTGTGTGGATTTTCTTGTGAAGTTTATGTCCTAACATAATCTAATTTTATGCTTTCGCCGTAAAGCCTTTTTGAAATCGGACAATGTGGTTAGATTAATGAGAGTCTTATCTTTAAAATGGTGTAAAATAGTTGATTGTTTGAACAAATGAAATTATGAGATTTTTGCTGTTTTGTATTTCATGCTATTTCATGCTATATTTTGTATTTCATGCTATTTCACTGGCTGTTGAATAGTGTGGGACGGTCACGACCCACCTAGCCCAGAGAAGTTATATACCAGGGTTGGCTGGCCTTCTCTAGACACTCGTAGGCTCAGTCACTGGTATACTTTTATTTACAAAGCCACTTTGAGTTTACTGCCATTTTATTTGGCCATTTTTATTGTTCAGAAATGTGGTGGGTACTCTCTTCGTTCGCAGGACTTTATCCTGCTAACTGTTCCAAATGTCATAACTGAATTTGGTAAAATGGCTTTTACGTACTCTGCGCCATTGGCTTGGAATGCCTTACAAACAACTTTTAAACTGGAAGAACTTATCCCGATTGGTGTTTTTAAATCACTGATGAAGGATTTTGAGGCTGATTCCTTGACCTGTCAATGTTTTTAATTTGCTGTTTTATGATTTGTTATACTCTTGTGAATTCTATGGTTTTTACTAGATTATTTGTAATTTTTCATGTTGTCCGTCTGTAATTGTGTAATTCTTGGTGCTGCCTATCTTGGCCAGGACACTCTTGAAAAACAGATTTCAAATCTCAATGAGCCCTTCCTGGTTAAATAAAGGTTAAATAATATATATATTTTTAAATAGGAGGCATTGGAAAACCTCCCTGGTCTTTGTGGTTGAATCTGTGTTTGAAATTCACTGCTCGACTGAGGGACCTTACAGATAATTGTATGTGTGGAGTACAATGATGAGGTAGTCATTAAAAATAAGTCCATGCAACTTATTATGTGACTTGCTTTTACTCTTGAACTTATTAAGGCTTGCCATAACAGAAGGGGATTAATACTTACTGACTCGAGACATTTCAGATTTCCAATTTCAATTAACCTGTTGGGGGTAGGGGGCAGTATTTACACGGCCGGATAAAAAACGTACCCGATTTAATCTGGTTATTACTACTGCCCAGAAACTAGAATATGCATATAATTATTGGCTTTGGATAGAAAACACCCTAAAGTTTCTAAAACTGTTTGAATGGTGTCTGTGAGTATAACAGAACTCATGGCAGGCCAAAACCTGAGAAGATTCCATACAGGAAGTGCCCTGTCTGACAATTTGTTATCCTTCTGTTGAATCTCTATCGAAAATACAGCATCTCTGCTGTAACGTGACATTTTCTAAGGCTTCCATTGGCTCTCAGAAGGCGCCAGAAAGTGGAATGACGTGTCTCCTGTCTCTGGGCGAAGAACAGCAGGAGATTTTGTGAGTGGTCAGGCCCGGGGACAGTGACACTGGAGATGCGCATTCATGAGAATTCTCAATTTTTTTCTTTCAGCCTTTGAATGAATACAACGTCGCCCGGTTGGAATATTATCGCTATTTTCATATGGCAGGCAAAAACCTGAGAAGATTCTGAACAGGAAGTGGCCTGTCTGACAAGTTCTTGTTCATCTTGGCTCTTTTTATTGAAGACTGAGGATCTTTGCTGTAACGTGACACTTCCTACGGCTCCCATAGGCTCTCAGAACCCGGGAAAAAGCTGAATGATATCGAGGCAGCCCCAGGCTGAAACACATTATCGCCTTAGGCAAGTGGCCGATCAGAGGACAATGGGCTTAGGCGCGTGCACGAGTCGACCCCATGCTTTATTTTCTTTCGTCTTTTTACCTAAACGCAGATTCCCGGTCGGAATATTATCGCTTTTTTACGAGAAAAATTGCATAAAAATGTATTTTAAACAGCGGTTGACATGCTTCGAAGTACGGTAATGGAATATTTAGAATTTTTTTGTCACGAAATGCGTCGTGCTCGTCACCCTTCTTTACCATTCGGATAGTGTCTTGAACGCACGAACAAAACGCCGCTATTTGGATATAACTATGGATTATTTTGAACCAAACCAACATTTGTTATTGAAGTAGAAGTCCTGGGAGTGCATTCTGACGAAGAACACCAAAGGTAATAACATTTTTCTTATAGTAAATCTGATTTTGGTGAGTGCTAAACTTGCTGGGTGTCTAAATAGCTAGCCATGTGATGCCGGGCTATCTACTGAGAATATTGCAAAATGTGCTTTCACCGAAAAGCTATTTTAAAATCGGACATATCGAGTGCATAGAGGAGTTCTGTATCTATAATTCTTAAAATAATTGTTATGCTTTTTGTGAACGTTTATCGTCAGTAATTTAGTAAATGTTTAGTAAATTCACCGGAAGTTTGCGGGGGGTATGCTAGTTCTGAACGTCACATGCTAATGTAAAAAGCTGGTTTTTGATATAAATATGAACTTGATTGAACAAAACATGCATGTATTGTATAACATAATGTCCTAGGGTTGTCATCTGATGAAGATCATCAAAGGTTAGTGCTGCATTTAGCTGTCTTCTGGGTTTATGTGACATTATATGCTAGCTTGAAAAATGGGTGTCTGATTATTTCTGGCTGGGTACTCTGCTGACATAATCTAATGTTTTGCTTTCGTTGTAAAGCCTTTTTGAAATCGGACAGTGTGGTTAGATTAACGAGAGTCTTGTCTTTAAAATGGTGTAAAATAGTCATATGTTTGAGAAATTGAAGTAATAGCATTTCTAAGGTATTTGAATAACGCGCCACAGGATTCCACTGGCTGTTACGTAGGTGGGACGATTTCGTCCCGCCGACCCTAGAGAGGTTAATTTGAAACAATTCGAAAAACATGATTTCACTTTGACGTTATGTGGTATTGTGTGTAGGCCAGTGAAAACTGTATTTAATCTATTTAAATTCTGGCTGTAACACAACAAAATCTGGAAAAAGTCAAGGGGTGTGAATATTTTCTGAAGGCACTGCACATACATTCCCATGAAATTACCATCCCTGGATCCAGACAAATCAAAGGCCCTTCTTATGTTCCATAAATGTACAATGTCCACATTCACAACCAGGGGCAAGAAGACAGCAGCAGACTGTACGGCTCTGTATGCCACATACATCATATTCTATTGGGTACGTGGTCTGAAACTGTGATTTCATTGGATTTCTTTCCATTGGCGGTCCACCATTACATAATAATGTATTTATTTATAGGGGACAATGCACATTAATCAACATCAATATTATAATAATGCAACATCCATGCAAATGTGCCGGGGATTGCCAAAAGCTAATTTGCACCCACAGTCCCTGGGAAGGTAAGGTCCTTTACACAGCCACTATACAAATCCTCACTAAAACAATAGAAAATACAAATACACTACATCTAGTAATATATCGTTCTAACAACAACAACAACACTATCATCAACTGTCGTCTTACATATGAGGAACCACATATAACTCATGTGTACAGGTTTGGATAGATTTAACCTGTTGGGGTTAGGGGCCAGTATTTGCACGGCCGGATAAAAAACGTACCCGATTTAAACTGGTTACTACTCTTGCCCAGAAACGAGAATCTGCATATAATTAATAGATTTGGATAGAACACACTCTAAAGTTTCTAAAACTGTTTGAATGGTGTCTGTGAGTATAACAGAACTCATGGCAGGCCAAAACCTGAGAAGATTCCATACAGGAAGTGCCCTGTCTGACAATTTGTTATCCTTCTGTTGAATCTCTATCGAAAATACAGCATCTCTGCTGTAACGTGACATTTTCTAAGGCTTCCATTGGCTCTCAGAAGGCGCCAGAAAGTGGAATGACGTGTCTCCTGTCTCTGGGCGAAGAACAGCAGGAGATTTTGTGAGTGGTCAGGCTGGGGACAGTGACACTGGAGATGCGCATTCATGAGAATTCTCAATTTTTTTCTTTCAGCCTTTGAATGAATACAACGTCGCCCGGTTGGAATATTATCGCTATTTTACGAGAAAAGTAGCATAAAAATAGATTTTAAACAGCGTTAGACATGCTTCTAAGTATGGTAATGGAATATTTTGCATTTTATTTTGTCACGAAATGTGCTCGCGCGTCACCGTTTGGATAGTTACCTGAACGCATGAACAAAACGGTGGCATTTGGATATAAATATGGATTATTTGGAACCAAAACAATATTTGTTGTTGAAGTAGAAGTCCTGGGAGTGCATTCTGACGAAGAACAGCAAAGGTAATCCAATTTTTCTAATAGTAATTATGAGTTTAGTGAGCACCAAGCTTGGTGGGTGTCAAATTAGCTAGCCTGTGATGGCCGAGCTATCTACTCAGAATATTGCAAAATGTGCTTTCGCCGAAAAGCTATTTTAAAATCTGACACCGTGATTGCATAAAGGAGTTCTGTATCTATAATTCTTAAAATAATTGTTATGTATTTTGTGAACGTTTATCGTGAGAAATGTAGTAAATTCACCGGAAGTTTGCGGTGGGTATGCTAGTTCTGAACATCACATGCTAATGTAAAAAGCTGGTTTTTGATATAAATATGAACTTGATTGAACATGCATGTATTGTATAACATAATATCCTAGGAGTGTCATCTGATGAAGATCATCAAAGGTTAGTGCTGCATTTAGCTGTGGTTTTGGTTTTTGTGACATATATGCTTGCTTTGAAAATGGGTGTGTGATTATTTTTGGCAGGGTACTCTCCTGACATAATCTAATGTTTTGCTTTCGCTGTAAAGCCTTTTTGAAATCGGACAATGTGGTTAGATTAACGACAGTCTTGTCTTTAAAATGGTGTAAAATAGTCATATGTTTGAGAAATTGAAGTTATAGCATTTTTGAGGCATTTGTATTTCGCGCCACGCGATTCCACTGGCTGTTGACGCAAGCGTCCCACCTCGCCTAGACAGGTTAAATGTCAAGTTGGAGTCCAAAATGATGCTGAGATACCTAAAGATAGACACAACTTTCAGATTTTCCGCATTAACAAGAACAGTTCGTTGGGAAGAATCAATGGATTTCTTAGAGAAGTATATACAAAAAGTATTGTCGATATATAAATGCAGGCAAGAATTAGTCATCCATTTAGAAACATGTACCATAGCTTCAGTTAACTTGTTAACTTCTTAAGGGCTAGGGGGCAGTATTCGGAAGTTAGGATGACTGACATGCCCAAAGTAAACTGCCTGTTACTCAGGCCCAGAAGCTAGGATATGCATATAATTGGTAGCATTGGATAGAATACACTCTGACGTTAACATTCTAATGTCTGTGAGTATAACAAAGCTGATATGGCAGGCGAAAACCTGAGGAGAATTTGTTTTGAGGTCACAGCCCATTCCAATGCTTGCCTATGGGATATTCAAAAGAAATCCTCCCAGATTGCAGTTCCTATGGCTTACACTAGATGTCAACAGTCTTTAGAAAGGGTTTCAGACTTGTTTTTTGAAAAATTAAGAAGTAGTTGTAGTTTTTCAAAGTGTCCCTCAGAAGGACTCTAGTCTTGTGGCGCGCGTGAATGAGTGCGTGCTCTTCGTTATTTATCTCCGGTATTGAACATAGTACATTCCGTCTTAAATTGTATCGTTTATTTACATATTAGTGTACCCAAGGATGGATGAGAAACGTTGTTTGAATTGTTTGGACGAAGTTTACCGGTAACTTTTTTGATTCCTTTGTCTGTATGTTGAACGAGTTGGAATGGGTGGATTACTGAATCAAATGCGCCAACTAAACAGACTTATTGGGGATATAAAGAAGGACTTTATCGAACAAAACAACCATTTGTTGTGTAACTGGGACCCTTGGGATTGCAAACAGAGGAAGATCTTCAAAGGTAAGTGATTAATTTTATCGCTATTTCTGATTTTTGTGATGCCTGTGCTGGTTTGGAAAATATGTTTATGCTGAATGTATGCGGGGCGCTGTCCTCAGACAATCAAATGCTATGCTTTCGCCGTAAAGCCTATTGCAAATCGAACAACGCGGTTCGAGTACCAAGATTCTAAGCTAAAGAATCATGTATGACACTTGTATTTTCATGAATGACGCTAGCGTCTCACCGATCCGTAAGAAGTTAACAAGTAGTCTATTTTTTGAGTGTACATACAGAACTGTACCGTATGCATACATCTGCATGTTAACTAATATTGACCCCTGTGGGACCCCAATGTTATAGTAAAGAGAGTCTGACTGAGTGTCCCCCAAACAAACCCTTTGACTTCTGTTTGTCAGATAGGAATACATCCAACTAATGACTTCAGTGGACACATTAAGGGAGGATAGTTTGGATAGAAGGACCTCATGATTCACAGTATCAAAGGCCTTTTTAAGATCCAAAAAGACTGCGCCTACTTCACCACCTATGTCCAGTTTAGATTTAATGCACTCCTGAAAATATAACTATTTATCTTGTAGACAGCACAATTGTAATCATTGACCATCAAAACATAGGTGTAGACATCCCCTTATTATGTTTGGTTCAGCAGATATGACAGAAAATACATTGTCCGGTTTTGGCGGAATAGCAAAATGGCCACCACTGCCGCCAGGGGTTGTTTTGATGTTGTGCATGGCATCATTGAAATACTTGACCTTCAAAACATATAAGTAAATGTCACATTTTCTGTGTGATCATGTTTGGTTCAGAAGTTATGATGCAAAATACATTATTTGGTTGTGGCGGAAAGAAAAATGGCCACCATGGCCATTTGCCTCCATATCTGAAAATGTTCAGGGCCCCAAACTGTACAAATTTCATGCTTTTATGAAAAAGTTAACATATCACCTAAAATGTGGCACATATCGCCTGGACTATTATGAATGATTTCTATATATGATTTCTGAAGCCTCTATAAAGGCCTACACATGATGTATGAAGCCTTATAAAGGCCCCTATATGATTTCTGAATCTTCTATAAAAAGGCCTCTGTATGATTTATGGAGCCTCTATAAAGGCCTATATATGATGTATAAAGCCTCTATAAAGGCCTCTATATGATTTATGAAGCCTCTATAAAGGCCTATATATGATTTATGAATCCTCTATAAAGGCCTTGTAAATAATATAGAATTTTAAGTCTTAAAAGTCATGTTTTGTGTGGCAAAATTATAATTGTTTTAAATGATCTACCAATCCTGAGTAAGGAATGGGTCACATGATCTACCAATCAATGGATGGGTCACATGATCTACCAATCAAGGGATGGGTCACATGATCCACCAATCAAGGGATGGCTCACATGATCCACCAATCAAGGGATGGCTCACATGATCTACCAATCAAGGGGTGGGTCACATATGTGGTAAAAAACGTAACGTAAAATCAGAACAGTAAAAAAAAAATCCCTTGTCAATTCCTTCCCAGGGTCCAGCTTGGCCGGCGTGGAGCCCCCTGTGCCAGCTGGTCCTCCATGGGGTCACCCCCATTCAGCAGATCAACATCTACATCAGTGTCTTTATCCTGACCTGGGTGGCGCTCAGCCGCTTCGCCATCCTCATCCAGCACACCCACGCAAGCCGCCCCAGCACCTGCACCACCCTGCTACCCCATGCCTTCTTCACCAGGCTGAGACGGGTGAGGTTCGCCAAGGCCGTGTGCGCCTGGGTCTGGGGGATGGTGGTGTTGGCCACAGTACCCGTGACAGTTTACTATTCAGTGAAGGAGACAAAGGTGGATGTAGGGACTGAGGATGGAGAGAGAGAAGGACGGGGTGAGGATAAGGGGGGGAGGGTGTGTTACAGTGTGGCAATGGAGATGGGGGGAAGCCTGTCAAGGGGGGCGAATGTGGTGTCCATTGTGATCTTCTTCATGTGTTTCCTGCTGGTGCTGACGTCGTATATGGCGGTGGCGAGGCATATATGGAGGTCACGTCGGTGTGCCGTTGTCAACGGTTCCCAGAGACTGCTGGGAAGAGTGTTCCGGAACATCGTGGTGATCCAGGTGGGGATTCTGTCTTCTGTGTGTTTTGGGGAGCCATTTGAATGGCCATTTGAATGGTTTCTTACTGATTAAGACTAAGACTCACAGATGCTATTCGCTAGACAGCTAGTCGCTTTATATCTAACGACTTTAACTTCTCATCTCAACCTTTCCTCCTCTCCTCTCTTCCCCCTCTCCTATACAGGTGGTTCTTATAGTGTGCATGTTGCCTTACCACATCTTCAAGTCCATCTTTATCTCCATAGTCCAGCACCAAGCTGACCCAGCCACCACCATTAGGGGGCCCTGCCATCCTCTCTCTGCCATTGTTGAGGTCAACAACACTTTCATATAACCTTTAAATTAAAAGGTGCAGCAGTTTACCATTATCAATAGACAATATACTGTAACTATAGGCAATATTTGTCCATTCATTTTGGCTCAAAAGCACTTCCAGAAGCAAATCATGTTTTGTGGAGTTAAGTTTTATCAGTCTTAGGTATATTACATGAAGTAGAGTTTAAAGCTGTCAAACTTCATAGCAGTATGTTGATTTTTGTCTCAGGTCAAGAACTTCCTGCTTTGTCTCACCATGCTGCGGAGTTCGGTCGACCCGGTGATGTACTTCTTGTTGGACAAGACCTTCCACAGACATGTCATGTTACTGCTTAGGCTCCACCCACAGAGGTCCAGCAGCCAATTATCCGGCGTGGCCACCACGCAGGCCACCACCAGAGCCAATCCAATTGGTGGGAGGTTGGAGGTGACTGTGTGTCATAAGGGTCAGGGGTCATGGAAAGAGTCACACTCTGTGAACTGGAGTGAGTGCAGTGCTCTGTAAAGATTTTTTAGGATTTTGCTATTTTACATTGACCACTTTCATCACCTCATTCAACAACATTCCTTCATTGACCAGGAGAAGTGAGTCCAATACTTTACCACGTGGTGCTGTTTTTTCACTCCCACTATATTCAAAGCGCACGTTGTATATTTATGAGCGAGAGGGAGAAGGAATGTGTAACTGATATGTACACTACTGTTCAAAAGTTTGGGGCCACTTAGAAATGTCCTTGTTTTTAAAAGAAAAGCACATTTTTTTTGTCTGTTAAAATAACATCAAATTGATCAGAAATGCAATGTAGACATTGTTAATCTTGCAAATTACTATTGTAGCTGGAAACAGCAGATTTTTTATGGAATATCTACATAAGCATACTGAGGCCCATTATCAGCAACCATCACTCCTGTGTTCCAATGGCACGTTGTGTTAGCTAATCCAAGTTTATCATTTTAAAAGGCTAATTTATCATTAGAAAACCCTTTTGCAATTATGTTAGCACAGCTGAAAACTGTTCTTCTGATTAAAGAAGCAATAAAACTGTCCATCTTTAGACTAGTTGAGTATCTGGAGCATCAGCATTTGTGGATTCGATTACAGGCTCAAAATGGCCAGAAACAAATCATTTCTTCTGAAATTCGTCAGTCTATTCTTGTTCTGAGAAATTAAGGCTATTCCATGCGAGAAATTGCCAAGAAAACACACACACACACATTTAAAAAGAGAAAGAATGAGAGATTAACCAGTGGTGGTGTAACGGCTTGTCTGTGGTGTGGCGGAAAGAAGCGCAGGAAGCAGCGAACACGGTGTGGTAATTTTAATCAAACCACAACGTACAAAATAAAGGGCTCCCAACAACAGGGAAAAATACAACTAACAAGCACAGTCGAACAAACTGCAGTCGACACACAGAAAGACAATCCCGCACAATAGGAAGCGGGCCAGCTGAACTAAATAGCCCTCCTAATGACTAACTCAGGGCAGGTGAGAAAACATAAAAAAAGGGAAAAACAAAAAGGGAATCGGTGGTAGCTAATAGGCCGGTGACGACGACCGCCGAGCGCCACCCGAGCAGGAGGGGGCGCCACCGTCGGTAGGAATCGTGACAGTACCCCCCTCCTGACGCGCGGCTCCCGCAGCGCGCCGACCCGGAGGACGAGGCGCAGGGCGATCCGGACGGAGGCGGTGGAACTCCTTCAACATGGATGGGTCCAAGACGTCCTCCGTCGGCACCCAGCACCTCTCCTCCGGACCGTACCCCTCCCAGTCCACGAGGTACTGCAGGCCCCCCGCCCGGCGTCTCGAGTCCAGAATGGCCCTTACGCTGTACGCCGGGACCCCCCGATGTCCAGGGGGGGTGGAGGGACCTCCGGCACCTCATCTTCTTGTTAGGGACCAGCCACCACCGGCCTGAGGAGAGACACATGAAACGAGGGGTTAATACGGTAATAGAAAGGGAGTTGCAACCGATAACACACCACGTTTATCCTCCTCAGGACTTTGAAGGGCCCCACACACTGCGGCCCCAGCTTCCGGCAGGGCACGCGGAGGGACAGGTTCCGGGTCGAGAGCCAGACCCTGTCACCCGGTGCGAACACCGGCGCCTCACTGCGGTGGCGGTCAGCACTCCTTTTCTGCCTGGCACTGGCCTCCTTCAGTGAGTCCTGTACTGCTTTCCAGGTCTCCTTGGAGTGCTGAACCCAGTCCTCCACCGCAGGAGCCTTGGTCTGGCTCTGGTGCCATGGGGCCAGGACCGGCTGGTACCCTAACACACACTGGAAGGGTGATATGTTAGTAGAGGAGTGGCGAAGTGAGTTCTGGGCTAACTCTGCCCAGGGAATATACCTCGCCCACTCCCCTGGCCGGTCCCGGCAATACGACCTCAGGAACCTGCCCACCTCCTGGTTCACCCTCTCCGCCTGCCCATTGCTCTCGGGGTGATAACCGGAGGTTAAACTGACCGAGACCCCCAGCCGCTCCATAAACGCCTTCCAGACCCTGGATGTGAACTGGGAACCCCGATCAGAGACAATATCCTCCGGCACCCCGTAGTGCCGGAAGACGTGGGTAAATAGGGCCTCCGCAGTCTGCAGGGCCGTAGGGAGACCGGGCAAGGGGAGGAGACGGCAGGACTTAGAAAACCGATCCACAACCACCAGGATCGCAGTGTTCCCCTGAGAGGGGGGAAGATCTGTCAGGAAGTCGATAGACAGGTGCGACCATGGTCGTTGCGGAACGGGGAGGGGCTGTAACTTCCCTCTCGGTAAATGCCTAGGAGCCTTACTCTGGGCACACACCGAACAGGAAGAGACATATGACCTCACGTCCTTAGCCAAGGTGGGCCACCAATACTTCCCCCTTAGACTCCGCACTGTCCTCTCTACACCAGGATGACCCGCCGCAGGTAGCGTGTGCGCCCACCAAATCAACCGATCGCGAACATCGAGCGGCACATACATGCGCCCCTCGGGCACCTGCGTCGGCGCAGGTTCCAACACCAGTGCCCGCTCGATGTCCGCGTCCACCTCCCACACCACTGGTGCCACCAGCCTTGACGCTGGAATGATGGGAGTTGGATCGATGGGTCGGTCATCCGTGTCATACAGACGGGACAGCGCGTCGGCTTTAGTATTAAGGGAACCCGGTCTATATGAGATGGTAAACCTAAACCGGGCAAAGAACATGGCCCACCTTGCCTGACGTGGATTCAGTCTCCTCGCTGCCCGGATGTACTCCAGGTTTCGGTGGTCGGTCCAGATGAGAAAGGGGTGCTTAGCCCCCTCAAGCCAGTGTCGCCACACCCTCAAGGCTTTGACTACCGCTAGCAACTCCCTGTCCCCCACATCGTAATTTCGCTCCGCCGAACTGAGCTTCCTTGAGAAGAAAGCACAGGGGCGGAGTTTCGGTGGCGCACCCGAGCGCTGTGATAGCACGGCACCCACCCCAGCCTCGGATGCGTCCACCTCTACTACGAACGCTAAAGACGGGTCCGGGTGCGCCAACACGGGCGCGTCGGTGAACAGTGTCTTCAACTTCTTGAAGGCTCCGTCCGCCTCCGTCGACCATCTCAAACGCGCCGGCCCCCCCTTCAGCAGTGAGGTAATGGGAGCCGCTACCTGGCCAAACCCCCGGATAAACCTCCGGTAGTAGTTGGCAAAGCCCAAGAACCGCTGCACTTCCTTCACCGTGGTTAGAGTCGGCCAATTACGCACGGCCTTAACGCGGTCACACTCCATCACCACCCCCGTGGTGGAAATGCGATAACCCAGAAAGGAGACGGCTCGTTTGAAAAACTCACACTTCTCAGCCTTAACGTATAGGTCATGCTCCAGCAGTCTACCAAGCACCTTGCGCACCAGGGACACATGCGCGGAGCGGGTGGCGGAATACATCAGAATGTCATCGATATAAACAATCACGCCCTGCCCGTGCAGGTCCCTGAGAATCTCGTCAACAAAGGATTGAAAGATGGCTGGAGCATTTTTCAACCCATACGGCATGACGAGGTACTCATAATGGCCTGATGTGGTACTAAAGGCGGTTTTCCACTCATCTCCCTTCTTGATACGCACCAGGTTATACGCGCTCCTGAGATCCAATTTTGTGAAGAGCTGTGCTCCGTGAAATGATTCCACCGCCGTAGCGATAAGAGGTAGTGGGTAACTAAACCCCACCGTGATCGCGTTTAGACCTCTATAATCAATGCACGGACGCAGACCTCCCTCCTTTTTCTTCACAAAAAAGAAACTCGAGGAAGCGGGTGAGATGGAGGGCCGAATGTACCCCTGTCCCAAGGATTCCGTGACGTATGTCTCCATAGCCACCGTCTCCTCTTGTGACAAGGGGTACACGTGACTCCTGGGAAGCGCAGCGTTAACCTGGAGATCTATCGCACAATCCCCTTGTCGATGAGGTGGTAATTTAGTCGCTCTCTTTTTACAAAAAGCGATCGCCAAATCGGCGTATTCAGGGGGAATGCGCACGGTGGACACCTGGTCTGGACTCTCCACCGACGTGGCACCTATGGAAACTCCTAGACACCTCCCTGAACACTCCTCCGACCACCCCTGGAGAACCCCCTGTTTCCATGAAATGAGGGGATTGTGACCAGCCAGCCAGGGGACCCCCAGCACCACCGGAAACGCAGGTGAATCAATAAGGAAAAAGTTAATGCTTTCCTTATGACTCCCCAGCGTTACCATGTCCAGCGGCACCGTAGACTCCCTGACTAGCCCTGACCCTAATGGTCGGGGCTATCTAAGGAGTGCACGGGCAAGGGGGAATCTATCGGCACCCGTGGAATGCCCAGCTTAATGGCAAGTCCACGGTCCATAAAGTTCCCAGCTGCGCCTGAATCGACTAGCGCCCTATGCTGGGAAGAGGGAAAAAAGTTAGAAAATGAAACAGGCAATAACACATGACCAACAGGGGGTTCTGGGCGAGTCTGGTGCTGACTCACCTGAGGTGACCGAGAAGTGTTCTGCCTGCCTTCTCGACTCCCAGACTGGCTCCTCCAGCACCGGTCGGCCGTGTGTCCTCTCCGACCACAGCTGGTGCAGGAGAAGCCACCTCCTCCGGTGCCCCTTGACACGGCCCCCCCTACCTCCATAGGGGTAGGGGCGGGGGTGCCCGGGGGTGGAACGGGCAGGACCTTCTCCGAACGCCCGCGGGCAGCCAGCAAATTGTCCAACCGTATGGACATATCAATAAGTTCGTCCAGGGATAGATTGGTGTCCCTACAGGCCAGCTCCCTGCGGACGTCCGCCCGGAGACCACACCTGTAGTGGTCTATGAGGGCCCTGTCATTCCACCCCGCTCCAGCAGCCAAGGTCCTAAACTCCAGCGCGAAGTCTTGAGCGCTCCTCGTCTCCTGCCTGAGGTGGAACAGCCGTTCACCCGCCGCTCTACCTTCGGGGGGGTGGTCGAAAACAGCCCGAAAGCGGCGGGTGAACTCTGGGTAGTGGTCCCTCGCCGAGTCCGGAGCGTTCCAGACCGCATTAGCCCACTCCAGAGCTCGGCCCGTCAGGCAGGAAACGAGGGCACTCACGCTCTCCTCTCCTGTAGGAGCAGGCCTGACGGTGGCCAGGTACAACTCTAACTGGAGAAGAAACCCCTTGCACCCAGCCGCCGTCCCATTGGACTCCCTCGGGAGTGCCAGGCGAAGCGCGCCAGAGCCAGACGTCGTAGGAGGAGGAGATGGTTGTATCGGGGGGGGTATAGGTGGAGAGAGGATACCACTCCTCTCCCATCGGTCCATCCTCTCCATCACCTGGTCCATGGCGGATCCGATGCGATGCAGGACCGATGTATTTTGTAGGACACGTTCCTCCATCGAGGGTATTGAAGTGCCCGCTGCTCCCGCTGATTCCATGCTCTTTGTGGTGCGGGATTCTGTAACGGCTTGTCTGTGGTGTGGCGGAAAGAAGGGCAGGAAGCAGCGAACACGGTGTGGTAATTTTAATCAAACCACAACGTACAAAATAAAGGGCTCCCAACAACAGGGAAAAATACAACTAACAAGCACAGTCGAACAAACTGCAGTCGACACACAGAAAGACAATCCCGCACAATAGGAAGCGGGCCAACTGAACTAAATAGCCCTCCTAATGACTAACTCAGGGCAGGTGAGAAAACATAAAAAAAGGGAAAAACAAAAAGGGAATCGGTGGTAGCTAATAGGCCGGTGACGACGACCGCCGAGCGCCACCCGAGCAGGAGGGGGCGCCACCGTCGGTAGGAATCGTGACAGGTGGTCAATGCCGTTTAAGATGAGAATGGACTAATTTCTATTACAGCATATTTGATGACTGTCATTCATATTCCATTCACCCAGCTCAATGTAACAGCTATAGGTTTAGGCTACTAAATGATACTCTAAGTTTCCCTGTACCTATCATGAGGTTGCTACAACCTAGCCTATGAATGAAAGTTTACAACGTAGGTTCACAGAGGTCGAGATCATTTTGTAGTAATCAAGGTGACAGACAGGAACACATTCAATACCTCCCTGCACACTCTTTCCTGCATCTAGCTGATCTAGAGTGCAATCATGTAACGGCTGTCGGGAGAGAGAGTAGACCAAGGCGCAGCGGAGTTAGTGTTCATCATGATTTTAATGGACGAAAGAACACTATACACAAAAACGAGAAAACTGACAGCCAAACAGTACTGTCAGGTGCAATACGTAACAGAAACAATTACCCACAAAACCCCAACGGAAAAACAGGCACTTATGTGTGACTCCCAATCAGCAACAACCAACAACAGCTGTGCCTGATTGGAAGCCACACGGCCAAAATCAATGAAACAGACAACATAGAAATGAACATAGAACGCCCACCCAATGTAACACCCTGGCCTAACCAAAATAAAGAACAAAAACCCCTCTCTATGGTCAGGGCGTTACAAATCATTAGTCCAACAGTTGCAAATGAGAGTTTCTATTGGACAAATTCAGGTATTTTTATCCCCTTGCTTCCATTTAGGAAATGTTTTTCCACGGAATGAATACACCCCTGATCACACAAACAGTTCACTTTCATAGCAGCCACATAAAAACAGCATGATCACTTTATATATACTGCTCAAAAAAATAAAGGGAACACTTAAACAACACATCCTAGATCTGAATGAAAGAAATAATCTTATTAAATACTTTTTTCTTTACATAGTTGAATGTGCTGACAACAAAATCACACAAAAATAATCAATGGAAATCCAATTTATCAACCCATGGAGGTCTGGATTTGGAGTCACACTCAAAATTAAAGTGGAAAACCACACTACAGGCTGATCCAACTCTGATGTAATGTCCTTAAAACAAGTCAAAATGAGGCTCAGTAGTGTGTGTGGCCTCCACGTGCCTGTATGACCTCCCTACAACGCCTGGGCATGCTCCTGATGAGGTGGCGGATGGTCTCCCGAGGGATCTCCTCCCGGACCTGGACTAAAGCTTCCGCCAACTCCTGGACAGTCTGTGGTGCAACGTGGCGTTGGTGGATGGAGCGAGACATGATGTCCCAGATGTGCTCAATTGGATTCAGGTCTGGGGAACGGGCGGGCCAGTCCATAGCATCAATACCTTCCTCTTGCAGGAACTGCTGACACACTCCAGCCACATGAGGTCTAGCATTGTCTTGCATTAGGAGGAACCCAGGGCCAACTGCACCAGCATATGGTCTCACAAGGGGTCTGAGGATCTCATCTCGGTACCTAATGGCAGTCAGGCTACCTCTGGCGAGCACATGGAGGGCTGTGCGGCCCCCCAAAGAAATGCCACCCCACACCATGACTGACCCACCGCCAAACCGGTCATGCTGGAGGATGTTGCAGGCAGCAGAACGTTCTCCACGGCGTCTCCAGACTCTGTCACGTCTGTCACGTGCTGTGTGAACCTGCTTTCATCTGTGAAGAGCACAGGGCGCCAGTGGCGAATTTGCCAATCTTGGTGTTCTCTGGCAAATGCCAAACGTCCTGCACGGTGTTGGGCTGTAAGCACAACCCCCACCTGTGGACGTCGGGCCCTCATACCACCCTCATGGAGTCTGTTTCTGACCGTTTGAGCAGACACATGCACATTTGTGGCCTGCTGGAGGTCATTTTGCAGGGCTCTGGCAGTGCTCCTCCTGCTCCTCCTTGCACAAAGGCGGAGGTAGTGGTCCTGCTGCTGGGTTGTTGCTTTCCTACGGCCTCCTCCACGTCTCCTGATGTACTGGTCTGTCTCCTGGTAGCGCCTCCATGCTCTGGAAACTACGCTGACAGACACAGCAAACCTTCTTGCCACAGCTCGCATTGATGTGCCATCCTGGATGAGCTGCACTACCTGAGCCACTTGTGTGAGTTGTAGACTCCGTCTCATGCTACCACTAGAGTGAAAGCACCGCCAGCATTCAAAAGTGACCAAAACATCAGCCAGGATACATAGGAACTGAGAAGTGGTCTGTGGTCCCCACCTGCAGAACCACTCCTTTATTGGGGGTGTCTTGCTAATTGCCTATAATTTCCACCTGTTGTCTATTCCATTTGCACAACAGCATGTGAAATTTATTGTCAATCAGTGTTGCTTCCTAAGTGGACAGTTTGATTTCACAGAAGTGTGATTGACTTGGAGTTACATTGTGTTGTTTAAGTGTTCCCTTTATTTTTTGAGCAGTGTATATAATTCCTTCTCCCTACTATTTACTCGCTCAACTCTTCTCAGCCTTCGCTTGTGGACTTCAGTGCACAACACATCAGCTGTCTGTGAAAAGCCCCAAAAAACTTTCCAAGTCAAACCTTCATACCATGACCGCTAACAGCTACACACAGCCTACATCATTGTCACGTCATAGACAACATACTAGCGTGTTAGTAAACCCGCTACAATCATGCAGTACAGTGTACAGTCAGAAAACAGTTTAGCAGTTACACCGCCGGGCCCCGGTGGCAATAAATTAATAAAACCAAAAGCTTACCTTGACTTGGAAGAGATCCACTGTTGGATAGCCATAGCCTGCTAGCTAACATAGCATCCCTCTCTGTTTGAGCCAGGTGTTTCAGTAGGCTAAATGCATTTTTTGGGGGGGGGCTCCACTTTAAACCTGCTTTATCCTGGCTATTTACAGCAGATTAGTGCTGTAATTCACAACATCTCTTCCATGGCTCAGACTCATAAACTATTCCAGTGGGCCACAGCAGAGTGTGTGTGTGTGTGTGTGTGTGTGTGTGTGTGGGTGTGTGTGTGCGTGTACGTGTGTGTGACTGTAGCTGATTTTCAGAGCTTGACGTGTTTTTGTGTCACGGACCCCCCTGTGTCATTAAACTGTGTCATTAAGCACACCTGGTTCCAATTCTTCACTGATTGTGTTTGTATAAATGTGCCCTTTGTAGCTTATTGTTCCCGTGTCCGTTGGTGGTGTGAGTACCTATGCGTTGTCTCAGCCTGTGCTGCGTGTTATTGTTCCCGTGTCCGTTGGTCGTGCGAGTACCTATGCGTTGTCTCAGCCTGTGCTGCGTGTTTTGTGCATTGCGTATTACGGGTCCCGTGTCGTTATACGAGGTTTACCCTCGCTCTTTTGTTTGGGTACATCCCAGTGTTTTGTATACGTGTTTGTTTTGGGTGTATTAAAAACTCAGATTATGTATTCCTGCGCCTGTCTCCAAATCCTTTACACTAGCGTGACATTTTGTCTATATCCAGACACCAGGAACCATTGTTTCCCATTACAAGATAGTTATCAGTAGACACACAACATCCCACTCAGTCATAAATAACACTAACAAGACTATTAGGAAGCTTCTATGGCCACTAACACATTCTACCAGTTAACATTGTGTATACAGTAGGAAAAGCCACAGTCTATCTATTAATCGCTCTGCTAGTGCTGCCGCTTTCATCCCTCCATCCTTCCATCGTTCTCTCCATTCATATGGAGAATGTGACATTTCCTCCATATTGAGCTATTAGCCTTCACAGATAAGATCCAACTAACTTCAATTCCCACGGTGTGTGTGTTTATCAGCGTGTCGACAGGACAAACACACAGGCTGCCATTACTACCACTGACCCTCTTGGAGCCTACTGGGGTGAATAGATCATTGTTGGAAGCAGCAAACATTCACTTCTCTCTGTTGCTACAGTACGAAGAGTTGAGTTTTGCTATCATTCAATCAAATGTATTCATAAAGGCCTTTTTATATCAGCCGATGTCCCAAAGTGTTATACAGAAACCCAGGCTAAAACCCCAAACAGCAAGCAATGCAAATGTAGAAGCACAGTGGCTAGGAAATTGTATTTCATGTCCAGCTTTTGCCAATAAGTGTGTGTGTGTCTTAACAGAGGTACAGTGCCTTTGGGAAGAATTCAGAGCCCTTGACTTTTTCCACATTTTGTTATGCTACAACTTTATTCTAAAATGTATTAACATTTTTTTTCCCTCCTCATCAATCTACACACAGTACCCCTCAATGACAAAGCAAAAACAGATTTTTAGAAATTGTTGCAAATTAAAAATAAATAACAATTTCTAAAAATCTGTTTTTGCTTTGTCATTGAGTGGTATTGTGTGTGTGTAGATTGATGAGGAGGGAAAAAAAACAATTTAATACATTTTAGTATTCAGACCCTTTACTCAGTACCTTGTTGAAGCACCTTTGGTAGTGATTTACGGCCTCGAGTCTTCTTGGGTATGACGCTACACGCTTGGCACACCTGTATTTGGGGAGTTTCTCCCATTCTTTTCTTCAGATTCTCTCAAACTCTGTCAGGTTGGATGGGAGCGTTGCTGCACAGCTATTTTCAGGTCTATCCAGAGATGTTCGATCAGGTTTACATCCGGACTCTGGCTTGGCCACTCAAGGACTTTCAGAGATTGTCCCGAAGCCACTCCTGCATTGTCTTGGCTGTGTGCTTAGGGTCATTGTCCTGTTGGAAGGTGAACCTTCCCCCCAGTCTGAGTTCCTGAGCGTTGTGGAGAAGGTTTTCATCAAGGATCGTACTTTGTTACCATTCATCTTTGCCTCGATCCTGACTAGTCTCCCAGTCCCTGCCGCTGAAAAACATCCCCACAGCAAGATACTGCCACCACCATTCCTCACCGTAGGTATGGTGCCAGGTTTCCTCCAGAAGTGACGCTTGGGATTTAGGCCAAAGAGTTAAATCTTGATTTCATCAGATCAGAGAATCTTGTTTCTCGTGGTCTGAGAGTCTTTAGGTGCCTTTGGCAAACTCCAAGCTGGCTGTCATGTGCCTTTTACTGAGGAGTGGCTTCCATCGGACCACTCTACCATAAAGGTCTGATTGGTGGAGTGCTGCAGAGATAGTTGTCCTTCGGGAAGGTTCTCCCATCTCTGCAGAGGAACTCTAGAGCTCTGTCAAAGTGACCATCGGGATCTTGGTCACCTCCCTGACCAAGGCCCTTCTCCCCCGATTGCTCCGTTTGGCCGGGCGGCCAGCTCTAGAAAGAGTCTTGGTGTGTCCACTCTTTCCATTTAAGAATTATAGAGGCGACTATGTTCTTGGTGACCTTCAATGTTGCAGAAATGTTTTGGTAACTTTCCCCAAATATGTGCCTCGGCACAATCCTGTCTCCGAGCTCTACGGACAATTCCTTCGACCGCATGGCTTGGTTTTTGCTCTGACATGCACTGTCAACTGTGGGACCTTATATAGACAGGTGTGTGCCTTTCCAAATCATGCCCAATCAATTGAATTTACCACAGGTGGACTCCAATCAAGTTGTAGAAACATCTCAATGATGATAAATGGAAACTGAATACTTATGTAAATAAGATATTTATTTTGTACATTTTGTATACATTTGTAAAAATGCCTACAAACCTGTTTTCACTTTCATTATGAGGTATTGTGTGTGGATGGCTGAGGATTGTTTAAAAAAAATAATAATTTAGAATAAGGCTGCAACGTAACAAAATGTGGAAAAAGTCAAGGGGTCTGAATACTTTCCAAAGGCACTGTATTTTACCTGCCAGTGCATTGCTGATCCAGTAAAAACTGTAGTCTGTCTCAGTGGCCCACCGCCCACAGTGCTGACCACGCATAGCAAGGTGAAGGCTTTGTTGTGTGTGTGTTTTTTGTGTTTGGCCTTTGTTATGAGATAATCACACACACACACACACACCCACACACACACACACACACACACACACACACACACACACACACACACACACACCCACACACACACCCACACACACACACAGTATTTGAAGGGAAAGATGTAACAGTGCCATGGGACAATGCACATGGCTTCTGCATTACTCTACAACAAATAGCCTAAAGTAAACAGACACAGGTGCTCGGACCAAGTTAGTGTTTGATTTTAACGGTATTCTTTAAAATTCCACAATAAATATACAATGAGGCATCGTTCCATCAACACCGTCTATCTGAAAACGGCTAGCTATTTACATGTGTACAGTACATCTCCTAGTTTTAGTAGTCTGTAATCTAGTCCATTACCACAAGGTAATCAATCAAACATTCCAAACTGCATTATCATTTCTGTGTCCTGAAACTAGAATGAAAACATCAACATTCCGAACGCCCCCCCCCCCCCCCCCCCCCCCATTTTATGTAATCAGGCATGTGACAGTCTGTGGTTACAATCTATCATACACACACACACACACACACACACACACACACACACACACACACAAACAGCGTGGCGAGAAGAAGGGGTTATTATGAATAATACTAATAGAGATGTTCTGTGATTTATACTGATGTTTATACTTCTAAGAGATTCAAATGAATTCAAAAGACCTTGACTTTCACGCACTGACACACACAAGTTGCTCCATATTCAACAAGGACAGCGTCGCCATATTACCTGTGAACAACACCAGCATTAACTCACT
Organism: Salmo trutta; assembly: GCF_901001165.1. Classification (NCBI taxonomy): domain Eukaryota; kingdom Metazoa; phylum Chordata; class Actinopteri; order Salmoniformes; family Salmonidae; genus Salmo; species Salmo trutta. Next base: position 40,102,850 of record NC_042980.1, read on the forward strand.
TCAACTCACTGTCTCTGACAACTCTGTCAACAATGACTACACTACTCAATAGTTACTGCAATCAATCTCTTGAGTTGTCAGAGTTAAAATGGCTGACGTTGACTAGTGGTTCTGGAGCAATATAGAGTAAAGATTGAAAGGTTATTGTTATCTATCCATTACCAGGGCAACAACAACAACAGCTCACAGGAGAAGTAAAAGAAAAACTGTTTTAGCAGCTTCATCTCAACCTTGCTAAAACCATGGGCAACGTCTTTAACTTGTTACCCAGAGTGTGAGCTAGCGATCTGTTTTCTCACAGTTTCCACTCTGTACAACTAACACAAGCTGTGTGGTTTACGCTTTACAAAAAAGCCTGCTAACACTAAGGCTCTCTATTTCTGTTATAACATGAATACTCTCACAGAAGATCATCATGAAACTCTAAATATAAGCTCTACAGTTGATTTGGTTTAGGTAAATATATGCTTTAGCGCTGCTGGAGTGGTGTTGGACATCCCAGACACAGACAGAGGAGGAAACGCTGAGAAGAGGAGCAGCACAACTCTTCACGTTCACACTTGTGAGCTATGGGTTAAGGCTCCAGAGTAGTGCAGCGGTCTAAGGTGCTGCATCTCTGTCCTAGAGGCGTCGCTACAGACTCTGGTTCGATCCAGGGCTGTATCACAACCGGCCGTGATTGGGAGTCCCATAGGGCGGCGCACAATTGGCCCAGCGCTGTCCGGGTTAGAGGAGGGTTTGGCTGGGGTAGGCTGTCTTTGCAAAATAATAATTAACTGACTTGCCTAGTTAAATAAAAGTTAAATAAAAATAATCCCTGCTGTCTGTCTGCATGCTGTGTTGCTTGTCCTATGTTGCTCAGTCTGTCTGTGTTGCTCTGCATGTGCTCACTGCTCATTGTTTGTCTGCATTGTTATTGGAATTGTTTTTAATAACCTGCCCAGGGACTGCGGTTGAAAATTAACGTTGATTAATGTTTCACTCTCCCTGTAAAAATAAACTCAAACTCACTTAGAAACGTTTCAGAAAGACAGCCAGATTGAAAAACACGTCTGGGTCAAGAGAGAATTGAGGAGGGGACTGAGCACAGTAAAATCACAGCTAGGTTCCAACTCCAAGTAAACTCTGTTTCCGGGAGACACGTGCACAAACACACACACTATCAAACGGAGACTAGGGCCTACCTTCACGTCTCGATGGATGACGTTGTTGTCATGACAATATCGCAGTGCCTCTAAGATCTGTCTCATGTAGTGACTGGAGCAGGAGAAAGGAAGGCAGAAATAAAACACCATGACTATTGATTCTAACAATATTGTTGTAATAGCGGCAAGTGGTTATTTCTGTCCATGGTGTTTTGGTGTTCTTCTCTGAATTTATTTTTCACTAGTTGTGTTAAATTAAGTTTTGAAAGGCTGAATGCCACATCGAAGTGCAGCCTTGGAGAAAAGTGAAGCCATCAGATTGAATCGAACTCAATGCAACAAGAGGAACTATTTCAAATGGAGCATCATGGGAAGTGGACTTGGTCTTACCTGGCCACCGCCTCACTGTAGACGAAGCCAGCGTCTGCCCTCTTCACAATCTCAAAACACAGGTCTGCACCATCCATACTGTAGGAGAGAGAGAGATAGATAGAGGGAGGGGGTAGAGGAAGGGAGTGGTAGAGGGTGAGTGAGTGGAAGAGGGGGAGAAAGAGAGAGAGAAGGGGAGAGAGAGGGAGCGAGAGAGAGAGAGAGAGGGTGGATAGGGAGAGGGAGTGGGAGAGGGGGGAGAAAGAGAGAGAGGTAGAGAGAGAGAGAAAAGGGGGGAGAGAGAGAGAGGAGGTAAAGAAGAGAGAGAGAGAGAGAAGGGGGAGAGAGAGAGAGGAGGTAAAGAAGAGAGAGAGAGGGGGGGGTGGATAGGGAGAGAGATACAAGAAGATAGGTCAGTTTGGTATGAAGGTCAATGTAAACATCCAAACTTCAGGAGGTAAAAAGGTTATCTTATTAAGGTTTGAAGTGTGTGCCACTACTATGGGCCTGTTTGAAAGCTGTGCATGTATGTGTCTGTCTGTCTGTCTGTGTCTGTCTGTCTGTCTGTCTGTCTGTCTGTCTGTCTGTCTGTCTGTCTGTCTGTCTGTCTGTCTGTCTGTCTGTGTGTGTTTGTATGTGTGCATGTATGTACAGTGGGGAGAACAAGTATTTGATACACTGCCGATTTTGCAGGTTTTCCTACTTACAAAGCATGTAGAGGTCTGTAATTTTTATCATAGGTACACTTCAACTGTGAGAGACGTTGTATGATTTTTAAGTAATTCATTTGCATGAGAACAGAGTAGACTAGAACAGAACACAACAGAATAGAACAGAGTAGACTAGAACACAAGAATAGAACAGAGTAGACTAGAACACAAGAATAGAACAGAGTAGACTAGAACACAACAGAATAGAACAGAGTAGACTAGAACACAACAGAATAGAACAGAGTAGACTAGAACACAAGAATAGAACAGAGTAGACTAGAACAGAACACAACAGAATAGAACAGAGTAGACTAGAACACAAGAATAGAACAGAGTAGACTAGAACACAAGAATAGAACAGAGTAGACTAGAACACAACACAACAGAATAGAACAGAGTAGACTAGAACACAACAGAATAGAACAGAGTAGACTAGAACACAAGAATAGAACAGAGTAGACTAGAACACAACAGAATAGAACAGAGTAGACTAGAACACAAGAATAGAACAGAGTAGACTAGAACACAACAGAATAGAACAGAGTAGACTAGAACACAACAGAATAGAACAGAGTAGACTAGAACAGAACACAACAGAATAGAACAGAGTAGACTAGAACAGAACACAACAGAATAGAACAGAGTAGACTAGAACAGAACACAACAGAATAGAACAGAGTAGACTAGAACACAACAGAATAGAACAGAGTAGACTAGAACACAACAGAATTGAACAGAGTAGACTAGAACACAACAGAATAGAACAGAGTAGACTAGAACACAACAGAATAGAACAGAGTAGACTAGAACACAACAGAATAGAACAGAGTAGACTAGAACACAACAGAATAGAACAGAGTAGACTAGAACACAACAGAATTGAACAGAGTAGACTAGAACACAACAGAATAGAACAGAGTAGACTAGAACACAACAGAATAGAACAGAGTAGACTAGAACACAAGAGAATAGAACAGAGTAGACTAGAACACAACAGAATTGAACAGAGTAGACTAGAACACAACAGAATTGAACAGAGTAGACTAGAACACAAGAGAATAGAACAGAGTAGACTAGAACAGAACACAACAGAATAGAACAGAGTAGACTAGAACACAACAGAATAGAACAGAGTAGACTAGAACACAAGAATAGAACAGAGTAGACTAGAACACAACAGAATAGAACAGAGTAGACTAGAACACAACAGAATAGAACAGAGTAGACTAGAACACAACAGAATAGAACAGAGTAGACTAGAACACAAGAATAGAACAGAGTAGACTAGAACACAACAGAATAGAACAGAGTAGACTTGAACACAACAGAATAGAACAGAGTAGACTAGAACACAACAGAATAGAACAGAGTAGACTAGAACACAAGAATAGAACAGAGTAGACTAGAACACAACAGAATAGAACAGAGTAGACTAGAACACAACAGAATAGAACAGAGTAGACTAGAACACAAGAATAGAACAGAGTAGACTAGAACACAACAGAATAGAACAGAGTAGACTAGAACACAAGAATAGAACAGAGTAGACTAGAACACAACAGAATAGAACAGAGTAGACTAGAACACAACAGAATAGAACAGAGTAGACTAGAACACAAGAATAGAACAGAGTAGACTAGAACACAACAGAATAGAACAGAGTAGACTAGAACACAAGAATAGAACAGAGTAGACTAGAACACAACAGAATAGAACAGAGTAGACTAGAACACAACAGAATAGAACAGAGTAGACTAGAACACAACAGAATAGAACAGAGTAGACTAGAACAGAACACTCTTCATATTCCACACTGATGGCCTTTCTTTCTGTCTGTCTGTCTGTCTGTCTGTCTGTCTGTCTGTCTGTCTGTCTGTCTGTCTGTCTGTCTGTCTGTCTGTCTGTCTGTCTGTCTGTCTGTCTGTCTGTCTGTCTCTCTATCATTTTTCAGCAGACACCGTAGGTAGGACTCACCATCTCTATCTTTACAGACCTCTTTCACTATTTCCCCCTCTTGCTCTTTCTTTCTTTCTTTCTTTCTTTCTTTCTCGATCACTTCTTCTACCTCCCTGGCTACTCTCTCGACTTCACCCTTTCAGCCTTCTGCCATTCTCCTCTCTCTCTCAGCTTTCTCTCTCCTGATACTCTTTGTCTCTCTCCTCTGATTCTCTCCATTTCTCTACTCCAGTCCTATTATCACCAGAGGTGTAGTCCTGAGAAGTAGCTTTGATCGACCTTTTAATAAACAGGCACCATTGTGAGAAGTAGCGGAGCGTCACTCGCTACTTCTCACAATGGTGCCTGTTTATTAAAAGGTCGATCAAAGCTATTCAATGGCTGCAAAGTCACCATTTTTTTATTACTATTCTACACAACAGAACCGAATGGAATAGCATGTTATTAACTGGGTGGTTTGAGCCTCGCATGCTGATTGGCTGACAGCCAAAGGTATATCAGACATTATTAACTGGGTGGTTCGAGCCCTGAATGCTGATTGGCTGAAAGCCATGGTATATCAGACCGTATACCACGGGCATGACAAAACATTTTGTTTAACTGCTCTAATTACGTTGGTAACCAGTTTATAATAGCAATAAGGCACCTCAGGGGTTGCTTCGTGCCTAAGAACAGCCCTTAGCCGTGATATATTGGCCATATACCATACCTCCTCTGGCCTTATTGCTTAACTATAACGTTACCGTAAGACCAAAAACACCACCTTATGAGATTTTAGGATGATTAGCTGAGTGGTCACACTTTCTTCTCATGGGTCAAAACTTAACAGCTTGTGCACCACGGTGCCAGTAGGCAAAATATGAGCTTTGATTGAAACAAAATACAGGTAGGCCTATGCTATTGGTTACAACCATATGCTCAGGAAAATGTAGTTAGGCCTACCTACATAATGTACATACATACTACACTGTACATACATACTACATCATTCAAGAACATCTGCATGCATATTCCCATGAATCTAATTGAGATCAAATTATTAGCACGCAGATGCAGTTTGGACGTTTCACCGGTAAAATAACAATAATTATTATTCACGATTGACAGGTGGCCTATTTTGAAATGAGGTATAATTTGGTGTTTGAAGGTATTCTGAATTTTATGCATATTCTAAAATGATACTCAATAGAATACATCTGTCGGTACAAATGATGATGTCATTTCAGAAATTATGACTTCATTGAGAAATGATGACGTCACTTTAAAAAAAATTGCTTTTGCCTCAACACGTTCAATAAGAGCTTGCTACACTGACGTCTGCATGCGGCCACAGCTGCAGCTACACTCACTCACTTTACCCATACAATACTCTGTCCTGATAACTAGCCTAGCTATGCTTGCGTTAGCGAGCAGTAGAAATCCATTACCGACGGTCACATCAATTACACCACTAGTGGTGTGACCGCTCAGCGACATGACAGACTGAACTGATGGGGATGGGAGCGACCTCAGATTATAACTGATGAGATTAAACCTCATCACATTTCAAATAAAATACTTTTTAGATGCAAAAATGCTTATATCCTATGAATATGTATGTTGCTGTGTATAATTGAGTGAGTGTGAGAGTGTGTGCACGTGCATGTGTAATAGAGAAGGAACAGAGTTGTGACTCACAACTCGAAGACCATGTAGAGCATGCCGTCAGAGCTGTATGTCTCCACCAGCTCTACGATGTGAGGGTGCTTCAGCATGTGGCAGATACTGGCCTCTCTCTTCAGATCTGTGGAGGAAAGAAAGAGAGAGAGAGAGGTTTGTGGTCAGGGGTTATAATTAATGTGGCAGAAAATGTTCTATAGAAAAGCATCAGAACTCACATAATATTAATGGGTGTGAGAGAGAGAGGTGTGACAGACACTGACGTTGGGGAAAGAGAGAGAGAACAATAAACATGCCCGCTCATTTCTATAAATATTCAAATCTGAAAAAGAAAATAAATGTGATCATGTGAGAGAGATGAGTTTTGGGGAGAGTGACTATGCGTGGAGGGGAAAATGAGATTTCTTGAACAAATCATTATTTTTGAGTCTTCAACAGGTATGCAAATGAGGGAATTGCACTGTCATCCTAAACAGGAAGGTATGAACGTATAAATCTAATAGCTATTAAGCTCCTTAAACCAAGCTGGCTCCTCAGATACCAGTTAGAATGGTCACAGCAGCCAAACAGTTGAGAACATTAAATGTGTGTACATGTGATTTTTTTCCCTTTTAAAATGTATACGAGAGACTAGAGCAGGGATTCAATCACTTGCAGATTGTGGTTTTCCAGATAACTAGTGCTTTCAGAAGTGAGTATGATTTATACAGCAGTGTGTCTGGGATGGAGTTGACACTTGATTTAGAAACTAAGTAGTGACAGTGCAACTGACTCACTGTAGAGTCTGGTGATAAGACTAGCCAACACAGGGGGAGTTAGAGGCTTTTAATTGTATTTTTATTTAATAAACTAGGCAAGTCAGTTAAGAACTAATTCTTACTTACAATGACAGCCTAGGAATCATGGGTTAACTGTCTTCTTCAGGGGCAGAATGACAGATTTTTACCTTGTCAACTCGGGGATTTGATCTAGCAACCTTTCGGTTACTGGCCCAATGCTCTAACCACTAGGTTACCTGCTGCCCCTCAGGGGAACGTGAAGCGTAATCTAAACTGGGAATGTGTGTAACTCCTCTCTCCACTCCTTCCCTCTGTACAACGTGAGGTCCTACCATGCCATCTTCCTCCCCTCTCCCTCTGTACTACCTCTGTCCCTACCTACCCCCCCTCCTTCTCTCTGTCCCTACCTCACCCTCCCTGTCTCTGTCCCCACCTCCCCACTCTCTCTCGCTGTCCCTCTCTCTACTGTCCTGCGTTTAAATGTATGACCCATTTGCCAAACAGACCAAAATAAATACCTCCAGCCTTTTATATCAAGTAGATTACTCACTGCACTATACTACTGAGAGAGAGAGAGAGAGACACAGAGAGAGAGAGCAAGAGACAGAAAAATAAGGAACAGCCCGTCAGAAATCAGCTCAATGTAATTCAAGAATCTATAGAATCTAACCACTTCTGGGAAAATTGGAAAACTCTAAACAAACAACAACACAAAGAGTTATCTATCCAAAATGGAGATGTATGGGTAAACCAGTTCTCCAATCTTTTTGGCCTTATAACAAAGAACAAACAGCAAAAATATATACATGATCAAATACAAATCTTAGAATCAACTATTAAAGACTACCTGAACACACTGGATTCTCCAATTACATTGAATGAACTACAGGACAAAATAAAAACCCTCCAACCCAAAAAGGCCTGTGTGGTTGACGGTATCCTAAATTAAATGATAAAATATACAGACCACAAATTTCAATTGGCTATACTTAAACTCTGTAACATCATCCTCAGCTCTGGCATCTTCCCCAATATTTGGAACCAAGGAGTGATCACCACAATCCACAAAAGTGGAGACAAATTTGACCCAAATAACTACCGGGGATATGCGTCAACAGCAACCAACAGAAAATCTTCTGCACTTTCATTAACAGCAGACTCATACATTTCCTCAGTGAAAACAATGTACTGAGCAAATGTCAAATTGGCTTTTTAACAAATTGCCGTATGACAGACCACGTATTCATCCTGCATACCCTAATTGACAAACAAACAAACCAAAACAAAGGCAAAGTGTTCTCATGCTTTGTTGATTTCAAAAAAGCTTTTGACTCAATTTGGCATGAGGGTTTGCTATACAAATAGATGGTAAGTGGTATTGGGGGAAAAACATACAACATTATAAAATCCATTTACACAAACAACAAGTGTGCGGTTAAAACTGGCAAAAAAGCACACATTTCCTTCCACAGGGCTGGAGGATGAGACAAGGATACAGCTTAAGCCCCATCCTTTTCAACATATATATCTACAGCATTATCTTCTCATTCTTCAAGCAGTGGAATGTTAGACATAGTTATTCTACAGATATACACACTCACACACCAACAAGCCCTGAAAGATCAGCCACTACAATATACTCCTATCCCTTCTTCTCCCCTCCCCTCTCTTCTCCTCTTTCCTCTCTCATCTCCACTCCTTCCCTCTACCCTTCTGTCTTCCCCTCTCCTCCGCTCTCCTCATCCATCCATCCGTTACAGCAGCAGGCACTTTCCTTGATATTCTCCTCCAGGCAACAGCTATTCTGGGAGGGAATATTGCCGCATGCCACACACACACACACACACACACACACACACACACACACACACACACACACGCATGTCGCACACACACACACACACACACACACACACACACACACACACACACACACACACACACACACACACACACACACACACACACACGCATGTCGCACACACGCACACACAAACACACACACGCATGTCGCACACACACCCACACCCACATGCCGCACACACTCACACACACACACACACACACACACACACACACACACACACACACACACACACACACACACACACACACGCATGTCGCACACACACACACACACACACACACGCACACACGCACACACGCATGTCGCACACACGCACACACAAACACACACACGCATGTCGCACACACACCCACACCCACATGCCGCACACACTCACACACACACACACACACACACACACACACATGCCGCACACACACGCACACACATACACGTGTATAATATGCATAACCTTTGGGCTTTAAGAACACAATCCAGGAAAAAGTCTCCCTCTGAACTGCATGTACTTTTAATATCCTTCTCTGTAATGTAACACACATAAAAATAACTACACAGGTACACTTTTAAGACTGCAATACACGTTTTTACGCATAGCTGTATGGATTTCCTACACACACACACACACACACACACACACACACGTTGTATGTTATTTCCTGTCTCTGGGGACTGAGAACACTTATTCCAGAAGTCTGCCCTCCTGAGTCATCACAACATTCCGGAAACACTCTTCATCCCATGTAGCCCTGGCTTAGCCCACAGTATTCCCATCCATCTCCCAGAGCAGGACAGGGACGTGTGAGAGAGGAAGACAGTCTCTCGTATCTCTCCTTTCACATTGCCTCTTTCTGTCATTCTTTCTCCTGGAACTCTGACATTGCCACTGCTGATGAATGTGAAATGTCCTCCAGTTGCTTCAAAATGGATTGCAGGCTGTGTGTACCAGTGTAGTTATTTTTATGTGTGCTACATTACAGAGAAGGATATTAAAAGTGTACCAGTGTAGTTATTTTTATGTGTGTTACATTACAGAGAAGGATATTAAGGGCAGACAAGCAGGAGGGCAAAGTATAAGGTGCATTAAATTGTGTTATATTCTCCTACATTCCTTTCACATTTCCACAAACTTCAAAGTGTTTCCTTTCAAATGGTATCAAGAATATGCATATCCTTGGTTCAGGGCTTTTGGTTAAGGATCCGCCCCTTTTTTTCAATTTTCAGCAAAAATGACATACACAAATCTAACTGCCTGTAGCTCAGGCCCTGAAGCAAGGATATGCATATTCCTGGTACCATTTGAAAAGAAACACTTTGAGGTTTGTGGAAATGTGAAAGAAAGAAATGTAGGAAAATATAACACAATATATCTGGTAAAAGATAATACAAAGAAAAAAACAACTGTTCTTTTGTATTTTTTTTGTACTATCATCTTTGAAAGGCCATAATGTATTATTCCAGCCCAGGTACAATTTAGATTTTGGCCACTAGATGGCAGCAGTGTATGTGCAACGTTTTAGACTGATCCAATGAACCATTGAATTTCTGTTCAAAATGTTGTATCAAGATTGCCCAAATGAGCCTAATTTGTTTATTAATAACTTTTCATGTTCAAAATTATGCACTCTCCTCACTGTAATAGCTATGGTATATTGGACAGTGCAGTTAGATTAACAAGAATCTAAGCTTTCTGACAATATCAGACATGTCTACGTCCTGGGAAATATTCTTGTTACTTACAACCTCATGCTAATCGCATTAGCCTACGTAAGCTCAACCGTCCAGTGGAAGGGACATCGATCCAAAAGTAGGGATAGCCCCCTTTTTTTTTGGATTTTTGCCTAAATGACATACCAAAATCTAACTGCTTGTAGCTCAAGCCCTGAAGCAAGGATATGCATACTCTTGGTACCATTTGAAAGGAAACACTTTGAAGTTTGTGGAAATGTGAATTGAATGTAGGAGAATATAACGCAATATATCTGGTAGAAGAAAATACAATGAAAGAAACAACCAGTCTTTTTCTACCACCATCTTTGAAATTCAAGAGAAAGGTCATAGTTCTAGCCATCACTCTGGCTGTAATTCCGATAGTGTCCATAAGATCGCAGCAGTGTATGTGCAAAGTTTAAGATGATAACTTGAAGTATGACTGAACAACAAGACTTTTAGTGTGAAGTCCCCAGGTACATTTGGGCAAATCGTGAAGGAGACATTCACATTCATTTTCCATTTTTATGCAAGAATATTGTCAAATCTGTATACTTGGACTTTGATTTTGCTGTCCAAGTATTAGTAGCCATATTTTAAGGTCAACATTTGCAAAACAACCAGTTTTCATAACTTCATAACTCTGAATATCCTTATCATTTTTGTCCAAAATGAAAAGGCATGCTGTCGTACAAGGTTAGTAGCTACATTTTACGACATATACATGGTTTATACTCCCATATACATGGTTTATACTCCCATAAAGCCCAGCTCATTAGCTATCTAGCTAGCTTTGTTTGACCCCGATTGGTGCTTATTTGACAAAGATACAGTCGTTCAAGTAATGGCGCCCGCATCATCAGCATGCCATGAAGGCGTCGCTCTCTGACCAAATATGGTGTCCTATAGGATATACTACACCCCTAATGAAATAGTGAAGTCTTGTTACCTTCTAGGATCTCTGAGGAATAGATACGAATGTGATTTGACTCGTTGAAACAACGTTTAGGGTGAGATTTTCACAGATTCCTTTCTTTGCAAATTGAACAAGTGGAAATACAAAGTCGATTGTGCATGCTATATGGACCTTTTTAGGATATCAAAAAGGATTTTATCTAACAAAACATCTCTGGGACCCTTTGGATGATAAATCAGAGCAAGATTTCAGAATGTAAGTACACATTTCACCTTCAGAGGTGAATTTATCAAAACTATCACGATGAAAAAAGTGTTTTGTTGTTAGGAGCTCTCCTCAAACAATAGCATGGCATTTTTTCACAGTAATAGCTACTGTAAATTGGACAGTGCCGGTATATTAACAAGAATTTAAGCTTTCAGCCGATATAAGACACTTATATGTAGAGACATTTGTTGTTTCTATAGAATCTGCGATCTTGACATCACGCGCTGCATGACTTACAACTGTCCCGTTGACGGAACGCAGATCTTTATTAAGATCCTACATCTGTAGGTAACGGGCTACAGGTACTGCGGAAAACAAATACGACCCACGCGCCACTCTCCCCTTTCAAGATTACAGAACTCTTGCAGCCAGGTAGAAATACAGCTGGACTGAACCATAGCCACAATGAGTAGGGGTGCACATAACCAATTAACTAGTTGATACCTTATTTAAACATCATTTCATCACATTCTTCATAGGCCTTCTACTCAAACCGGTTCACATCTTCAATAGCAGTGATCTAATTGAACCAAAAAATATATATATAACAAAACTACCAGCGATAGTTGGGAGTGTTTGTCCTAAGAGAATTACCCATACGGTTAGCATAGTGGCTAGCCTTCACCGACATTGCTTAACTAATGCTTACATACAGAAAGAAAAACTGTGTTTTTAGCTCCCAGTGATACTGTAGCTCTCAGGACAATGTGTGTGTGTGTGTGTGTGTGTGTGTGTGTGTGTGTGTGTGTGTGTGTGTGTGTGTGTGTGTGTGTGTGTGTGTGTGTGTGTGTGTGTGTGTGTGTGTGTGTGTGTGTGTGTGCTGGAAGTGACCGAATGGAAATGATTCTCAGATCTCTGCATCAGCAGTACAGCTAACCTCAGAAGAGAGGCAATGAATGGCTGCTGATGAATGAGGGGGAAGGGAGAAAGGGAAAAAGAGAGAGATTGCATAAGTGTGGTTGAATGAAAGAGATGAAATGAATGAAAATGAGGAGGAAGGGAGGGAGAGAGAGAGGGAGGGGGTGGGAAGGGGATGGAGGGAGAGAGAGTGAGGGGGAGGAAGGGAGGTAAGGAGGGAGAGAGGGAGGGATGGTTGGGAGAGATGGAGGGAGGGAGAGAGAGAGGGAGGGAGGGTTGGGAGAGATGGAGGGAGGGAGAGAGAGAGGGAGAGAGAGTGAGGGAGGGGGTGGGAGGGGGATGGAGGGAGAGAGAGTGAGGAGGAGGGAGGGAGGGTTGGGAGGGTTGGGAGAGAGGGAGGGAGAGAGAGAGGGAGGGGGAGGAAGGGAGGGAAGGAGGGAGAGAGGGTTGGGAGAGATGGAGGGAGAGAGAGAGGGAGGGAGGGGGAGTGAGATAGATCACACTCTACAGACCATGTCCTAGACCATGCACTTTCTACAAAGCCAGAGGAAGACCCAGGAGGAATGTCCAAACCTCAGTATGTCTTTGACACACCCATGCAAACTGCAGGAGGAATGTGAAACAGCGTCATGTTCAATTACTCACCACAGTTGAAGCAGATGGGAGGGGAGGAGAGGACAGGGGGGGAAGAGAGAGATAGATGTGATCTCAACAGAGGTCCCTGTTACTCCAGCTGGGAGTCAAAGCCTGCTCTGGAGAGGGACCGGAACTCTCAGTGTGTGTGTGTGTGTTTGTGTGTGTGTGTGTGTGCGTGATTATTCTCCTGCTGGTAGTCATTGCCTGCTCTGGAGGGGGACCGGAACTCTCAGTGTGTGTGTATGTGTATGTGTGTGTGTGTGTGTGTGTGTGTGTACACATGCGTGTGCCTGTGTGTGTGTGATTTTTCTCCTGCTGGTAGTCGTTGCTTGCTCTGGAGGGACAGCAGAGACAGGCCCGGCTACACAAGGTATCACACTGAGAGCTCTAGGCTCCAGGTACCACTACTACTGGCTACCACCTGGAGGGGACAGGGAGGGAAGGAGGGAAAGAGAGAGGGGGGGGGGACGGAAAGTGATGAATCTGGTTCTCTGGCGTACTTTTCTCCTTCCTCTCTTCTGCAGCAATTTGTATTTTTTATTTAATTTATTTCCGGATCTTCCTTGGGCTCAATCACGACTACGTTGTTACATATAAAAAAACAGTACATAACAACACACATTATTACACCACTACTCTACCACTATATATCTACAATACAACACATTATTACACCACTACTCTACCACTACATATCTGCAATACAACACATTATTACACCACTACTCTACCACTATATATCTACAATACAACACATTATTACACACTACTCTACCACTATATATCTACAATACAACACATTATTACACACTACTCTACCACTATATATCTACAATACAATACATTATTACACCACTATATATCTACAATACAACACATTATTACACCACTACTCTACCACTATATATCTACAATACAACACATTATTACACCACTACTCTACCACTATATATCTACAATACAACACATTATTACACCACTACTCTACCACTATATATCTACAATACAACACATTATTACACCACTACTCTACCACTATATATCTACAATACAACACATTATTACACCACTACTCTACCACTACATATCTACAATACGAAATCAATAATACAACAAAATAACAATATTGAAATATTTGTGTATGTAGTGTGTGTGTGAATGTGTGTGCCTGTGTGTGTGTGTGTGTGTGTGTCTCTTCACCGTTCCATAAGGTGTAGTTTTTATCAGTTATTTAAATCTGATTTCACTGCTTGACTGAGTTACTTGATGTGGAATAGAGTTCAGTAGAGTCATGGCTCTATGTAGTACTGTGCGTTTCCCATAGTCTGTTCTGGACTTGGGGACTGTGAAGAGACCTCTAGTGGCATGTCTTGTGGGGTATGAATGGGTGTCTGAGCTGTGTGCTAGTTGCCTAAATAGACAGCTTGGTGATTTCAACATGTCAATACCTCTCACAAAGACAAGCAGTGATGCAGTCAATCTCTCCTCTACTTTGAGCCAGCAAAGATTGACAGGCATATTAATAATGTTGGTTCTCTGTGTACATTTACAGTGGGGGAAAAAAGGATTTGATCCCCTGCTGATTTTGTACGTTTGCCCACTTACAAAGAAATGATCAGTCTATAATTTTAATAGTAGGTTTATTTGAACAGTGAGAGACAGAATAACAACAAAAAAATCCAGAAAAAAACGCATGTCAAAAATGTTCTAAAATGATTTGCATTTTAATGAGGGAAATAAGTATTTGACCCCTCTGCAAAACATGACTTAGTACTTGGTGGCAAAACCCTTGTTGGCAATCACAGAGATCAGACGTTTCTTGTAGTTGGCCACCAGGTTTGCACACATCTCAGGAGGGATTTTGTCCCACTCCTCCTTGCAGATCTTCTCCAAGTCATTAAGGTTTCGAGGCTGATGTTCGGCAACTCGAACCATCAGCTCCCTCCACAGATTTTCTATGGGATAAAGGTCTGGAGACTGGCTAGGCCACTCCAGGACCTTAATGTGCTTCTTCTTCAGCCACTCCTTTGTTGCCTTGGCCGTGTGTTTTGGGTCATTGTCATGCTGGAATACCCATCCACGACCCATTTTCAATGCCCTGGCTGAGGGAAGGAGGTTCTCACCCAAGATTTGACGGTACATGGCCCCGTCCATCGTCCCTTTGATGCGGTGAAGTTGTCCTGCCCCCATAGCAGAAAAACACCCCCAAAGCATAATGTTTCCACCTCTATGTTTGACGGTGGAGATGGTGTTCTTGGGGTCATAGGCAGCATTCCTCCTCCTCCAAACACAGCAAGTTGAGTTGATGTCGAAGAGCTCCATTTTGGTCTCATCTGACCACAACACTTTCACCCAGTTGTCCTCTGAGTCATTCAGATGTTCATTGGCAAACTTCAGACGGGCATGTATATGTATTCTTGAGCAGGGGGACCTTGCGGGCGCTGCAGGATTTCAGTCCTTCATGGCGTAGTGTGTTACCAATTGTTTTCTTGGTGACTATGGTCCCAGCTGCCTTGAGATCATTGACAAGATCCTCCCGTGTAGTTCTGGGCTGATTCCTCACCGCTCTCATGATCATTGCAACTCCACGAGGTGAGATCTTGCATGGAGCCCCAGGCCGAGGGATATTGACAGTTCTTTTGTGTTTCTTCCATTTGCGAATAATCGCACCAACTGTTGTCACCTTCTCACCAAGCTGCTTGGCGATGGTCTTGTAGCCCATTCCAGCCTTGTGTTGGTCTACAATCTTGTCCCTGACATCCTTGGAGAGCTCTTTGGTCTTGGCCATGGTGGAGAGTTTGGAATCTGATTGATTGATTGCTTCTGTGGACAGGTGTCTTTTATACAGGTAACAAGCTGCGGTTAGGAGCACTCCCTTTAAGAGTGTACTCCTAATCTCAGCTCGTTACCTGTATAAAAGACACCTGGGAGCCAGAAATCTTTCTGATTGAGAGGGGGTCAAATACTTATTTCCCTCATTAAAATGCAAATCAATTTATAACATTTCTGCCATGCGTTTTTTCTGGATATGTTTGTTTTTATTCTGTCTCTCACTGTTCAAATTAACCTACCATTAAAATTATAGACTGATCCTTTCTTTGTCAGTGGGCAAATGTACAAAATCAGCAGGGGATAAAATATTTTTTTCCCCCACTGTAAGTGCCAGCTTACAGTGGGGAAACTGACTGTAACTCTTTGTTAAGTGTTGCAGTGATTTCACTTGCTATGGTAACTGACATGTATAGTGTTGAGTCATCAGCATAGATAGACACACAGGCTTTACTCAGAGCCAGTGTAAGGGGGCTAGACAGCTGCCCTGGGGAATGCCTGACTCTACCTGGATTATGTTGGAGAGGCTTCCATTAAAGAACACCCTCAGTGTTCTGTTAGACAGGTAACTCTTGATCCACCAATATAGCTGTCACGGTTGTCGTCGGTTAAGGAGGACCAAAACGCAGCAGGTATGTGCAGGCTCATCTTGATGTTTATTTATTTTCAAAATGAACGTACAAAAATAACAAAAACACGAACGATCAACAAAAACAGTCTGGTAAGGCACAAGGCGAAACACAGAACAATCTCCCACAAAATGCAAGACAAACACACCCAACTAATATAGGACTTCCAATCAAAGGCAACACCAAACAGCTGCCTTCAATTGGAAGTCCAACCCCAATTAACTCAACATAGAACCATACTCACTAGACTCACATAGAAATACATAAACATAGACCATCAACCAAAAACCCGGAAATACTAAATCAAACACCCATTTTAACAAACACACCACCCTGAACCACATAAAACAAATACCCTCTGCCACGTCCTGACCAAACTACAATACTAATTAACCCTTATACTGGCCAGGACGTGACAATAGCAGGGGTTGTAAAGCCATTACACATATGTTTTTCCAGCAACAGATTATGATCCATAATGTCAAAAGCTGCACTGAAGTCTAACAAAACAGCTCCCACAATCTTCCTATTATCAATTTCTCTTAGCATATCATCAGTCATTTGTGTAAGTGCCGTACATGTTGAATGCCCTTCCCTATAAGCGTGCTGAAAGTCTGTTGTTAGTAGCATTGTATCTGGTCAAACACATTTTTCCCAAAAGTTTACTAAGGGTTGGTAACAGGCTGATTGGTCGGCTGTTTGAGCAAGTAAAGGGTGCTTCGCTATTCTTGGGTAGCAGCAGAATTACTTTTGCTTCCCTTCAGGCCTGAGGGCACACTTTCCTGTAGGCTTAGATTGAAGAAATTTCAAATAGGAGTGACAATATAGTCCGCCATCATCCTCAGTAATTTTCCATCCAAGTTGTCAGACCCAGGTGGCTTGTCATTGTTGATAGGCAACAATAATTTTTTCATCTCTTCCACACTCACTTTACGGAATTCTAAATTACAATACTTGTCTTTTATCATTTGGTGACTTATGTATGGATGTATAGGTTCATGCCTATGTTTGCTAATCTTACCAATGAAAAAATCATTAAAGTCGTTGTCAATATCAGTCGGTTTTATGATGAATGAGCCATCTGATTCAATGAATGGGTGAGCCGATTTCAAGTTTATGCCCAAATTGTTATTTAAGGTGTTCCAAAGCTTTTTACTATGATTTTTTTATATAATTTATCTTTCTTTCATAGTACAGTTTCTTCTTCTTTTTGTTTAGTTTAGTCACACGATTTTTCAATTTACAGAACGTTTGCCAATCGGCTGACCTATTCATCGCACACTCCGCACCACTGGGACAGAGAGCCAAATGTGTGTTTGTAAACAGAGAGAATGTGTGTGTGTGTGTAGGAAAGCTATACATGTGTGTGTGAGACCCCTGCTGGCCGATCGATCACTGGGCCACGCCCTGTCTGGGTCCTTTTAGCCTGTCCCTAGGCTCCGTGCAGCGTTGTGTGTGTGAGACCCCTGCTGGCCGATCGATCACTGGGCCACGCCCTGTCTGGGTCCTTTTGGCCTGTCCCTAGGCTCTGTGCAGTGTTGTGTGTGTGTGTCTCTGCTCCTGTATTAAAGATGATCACAGTGTAACTGTTCTCTTTTCTATCATCATGTGAAAAATAAAAAATAATAAATCAACGAAGGGAACAGTGTTGCTGCCATCACTTGTGTGTGTGTGTGTGTGTGTGTGTGTGTGTGTGTGTGTGTGTGTGTGTGTGTGTGTGTGTGTGCGTGCGTGTGTGTGTGTGTGTGTGTGTGTGCGTGTGTTACGGTTGATAGATTTCCCAGCGCTCCAGCCAAGGCTTGTGATAGGATATAAAGGAGATGGATGGTGATGGAGAGGAATGGAAGATTCATTTCAGATTTATTTCTGTTTTTCTCTGTCGTTTTCCATCCCTCTGTTTTCATCACTCGCTTAATGAGAACGTTAGGATGACATAAATCCCTGGCTCTGGTAGATATTTCTCCTCCATGGAGCAGGGTTCATGATCCCTCGTTCACAAGGGGTTTGTAGGGGCTTGACTGTGGTATGTGGTAGAAAGAGAAGCTAAACTCAAACAGTCATGCAGACTTAGAAAGCCACTTAACCTGACAGCAAGTTTTTACAGCACGTACAGATGGCTCAATTGCATAAATTACTACCAAAGTAATAAATAACACTAGTACTAAAAATGATGAGAATAATGACATTTTTTTAAAATATATTTTCAAAACCTTTACATTTTCTCTGTATGGAAATGTTATGCCAGACTGGCTTTCAGAATGGAGCAGTGTTTTTGGAGAAAAGTATAAAAAAGTATGTGGACACCCCTTCAAATTTGTGGATTCGGCATATTCAGCAACACCTGTTGCTAAAAGGTGTATACAATTGAGCACACAGCCATGCAATCTACATAGACAAACATTGGCAGTAGAATGGCCTTACTGAGAGCTCAGTGACTTCCAACGTGGCACCATCAGAGGATGCCACCTTTCCAACAAGTCAGTTTGTCAAATTTCTTCCCTGCTAAAGCTGCCCCGGTCAACTCTAAGTGCTGCTATTATGAAGTGGAAATGTCCAGGAGCAACAACGGCTCAGCCGCAAAGTGGTAGGCCACACAAGCTCACAGAACGGGACCGCCGAGTAATGAAGCACTTAGCTCGTAAAAATGGTCTGTCCTCGGTTGCGACACTCACTACCGAGATCCGAACTGCCTCTGGAAGCAACGTCAGCACAATAACTGTTCGTTGGGAGCTTCATGAAATGGTTTCCGTGGCCGAGCAGCTGCACACAAGCCTAAGATCACCATTGCACAATACCAAGTGTCGGCTGGAGTAAAGCTTGCCGCCATTGGACTCTGGAGCCATGGAAAGGTGTTCTCTGGAGTGATGAATCAAGCTTCACCATCTGGCAGTCCGACGGACAAATCTGGGTTTGGCGGATGCCAGGAGTACACTACCTGACCCAATGCATAGTGCCAACTGTAAAGTTTGGTGGGGGAGGAATAATGGTCTGGGGCTGTTTTTCATGGTTCGGTCTAGGCCCCTTAGTTACAGTGAAGGGAAATCTTAACGCTACAGTATACAATGACATTCTAGACCATTCCGTGCTTCCAACTTTGTGGCAACAGTTTGGGGAAGGCCCTTTCCTGTTTCAGCAGGACAATGCCCCATTGCACAACCGAGGTCCATACGGAAATGGTTTGTCGAGGTTGGTGTGGAAGAACTTGACTGTCCTGCACAGACCCCTGACCTCAACCCCATCAAAAACCCTTGGGATGAAATGGAACGCCGACTGCGAGCCAGGACTAATCACCCAACATCAGCGCCCGATTTCAATAATACTCTTGTGGATGAATGGAAGTAAGTCCCTGCAGCAATGTTCCAACATCTAGTGGAAAGCCTTCCCAGAAGAGTTATAGCAGCAAAGGGGGGAACAACTTCATATTAATGCCCATGATTTTGGAATGAGATGTTCGAAGAGCATGTCCACATACTGTTGGCCAGGCAGGATCAGGCCGGATCAGCTACCAAACAACACAGTGACATTACATACTTCACTGTCCTGCAATCTCAATCACCCCTCTGTGATTATACCTAGACAGACAGACAGACACACACACGCGCACGCACACGCACGCACGCACGCACACACACACACACACACACACACACACACACACACACACACACACACACACACACACACACACACACACACACACGCGCGCGCGCACACACACACGCTCTCAAATCTCCCGTGTAGTGCTAGTTCTTATACAATCAAGTGTAGTGCTAGTCTGTATTCACTCCAGTGTAGTGCTAGTCCGTATTCACTCCAGTGTAGTGCTAGTCCGTATTCACTCCAGTGTAGTGCTAGTCCTTATACACTCCAGTGTAGTGCTAGTCCTTATACACTCCAGTGTAGTGCTAGTCCTTATACACTCCAGTGTAGTGCTAGTCCTTATACACTCCAGTGTAGTGCTAGTCCTTATACACTCCAGTGTAGTGCTAGTCCTTATACACTCGAGTGTAGTGCTAGTCCTTATACACTCCAGTGTAGTGCTAGTCCTTATACACTCGAGTGTAGTGCTAGTCCTTATACACTCCAGTGTAGTGCTAGTCCTTAAACACTCCAGTGGGAATATTTTTATTTTTATTTAACCTTTATTCAACTAGGCAAGTCAGTTAAGAACAAATTCTTATTTACAATGACGACCTACCCAGCCAAACCCTAACCCGGACGACACTGGGCCAATTATGCTGCCTCCTTATGGGACTCCCAATTATGGCCGGTTGTGATACAGACTGGAATTGAACCATGGTCTGTAGTAATGCCTCTAGCACTGAGATGCAGTGCCTTAGAACGCTGCGCCACTCGGGAGATAAACCAATAGTAGCAAACTCTACAGAGATATCCTAAATTAATGTGGAATGTGCTTTGAGATTAGAATCAGGCATTATAACTCTATATATTTCAAGAAGGTTCCTAATGACAGGGCAGAGAGGACAACTAATCAAACACAGAGCCGAGAGAGTTGGTGATCAGACAGAAATAACAGTGTCACTAGACAACCTCAACTGAGCACAGAAAGAACAGTCTCACTAGACAGCCTCAATAGAGCACAGAAAGAACAGGCTCTGCATCTATCCTCGTGCTCCTAGACCTTAGTGCTGCTTTTGATACCATCGATCACCAAATTCTTTTGGAGAGATTGGAAACACAAATTGGTCTACACAGACAAGTTCTGGCCTGGTTTAGATCTTATCTGTCGGAAAGATATCAGTTTGTCTCTGTAGATGGTTTGTCCTCTGACAAATCAACTGTACATTGAGGTGTTTCTCAAATCTCCGTTTTAGGACCACTATTGTTTTCACTATATATTTTACCTCTTGGTGATGTCATTTGGAAACATAATGTTAACGATACACAGCAGTACATTTCGATGAAACATGGTGAAGCCCCAAAACTGCCCTCCCTGGAAGCCTGTGTTTCAGACATAAGGAAGTGGATGGCAGCAGATTTTCTACGTCCCAAGAAACAAAGAGATCTTCTGTTGAATCTGACAATTAATCTTGATGGTTGTACAGTCGTCTCAAATAAAACTGTGACGGACCTTGGCGTTACTCTGGACCCTGATCTCTCTTTTGACAAACATATCAAGACTGTTTCAAGAACAGCTTTTTTCCATCTATGTAACATTGCAAAAATCAGAAACTTTCTGTCCAAAAATAATGCAGAAAAATGTATCCATGCTTTTGTCACTTCTAGGTTAGACTACTTCAATTCTCTACTTTCCGGCTATCCGGATAAAGCACTAAATACACTTCAGTTAGTGCTAAACACAGCTGCTAGAATCTTGATTAGAACCAAAACATTTGATCATATTACTCCAGTGCTAGCCTCTACACTGGCTTCCTGTTAAGGCTAGGGCTGACTTCAAGGTTTTACTGCTAACCTACAAAGCATTACATGGACTTGCTCCTACCGATCTTTCCGATTTGGTCCTGCTGTACATACCTACATATATGCTACAGTCACAAGACGCAGGCCTCCTTACTGTCCCTAGAATTTCTAAGCAAACAGCTGTAGGCAGGGCTTTCTCCTAGATGCTCCATTTTTATGGAATGGTCTGCCTATCCATGTGAGAGACGCAGACTCGGTTTTGATGTATAAGTATTTTTTGAAGACTCATCTCTTCAGTAGGTCCTATGATTGAGTGTAGTCTGGCCCAGGAGTGTGAAGGTGAATGGAAAGGCACTGGAGCAACGAACCACCCATGCTGTCTCTGCCTGGCCGGTTCCCCTCTCTCCACTGGGATTCTCTGCCTCTATCCCTATTACATGGCCTGAGTCACTGGCTTACTGGTGCTCTTCCATGCCATCCCTAGGAGGGGTGCGTCACTTGAGTGGGTTGAGTCACTGACGTGATCTTCCTGTCTGGGTTGGCGCCCCCCATTAGGTTCGTGCTGTGGGGGAGATCTTCGTGGGCTATACTCAGCCTTGTCTCAGGATAGTAAGTTGGTGGTTGAAGATATCCCTCTAGTGGTGTGGGGGCTGTGCTTTGGCAAAGTGGGTGGGGTTATATCCTGCCTGTTTGGCCCTGTCCGGGGGTATCGTCAGACGGGGCCACAGTGTCTCCCGACCCCTCCTGTCTCAGCCTCCAGTATTTATGCTGCAATAGTTTGTGTCGGGGGCTAGGGTCAGTCTGTTATATCTGGAGTATTTCTCCTGTCTTATCTGGTGTCCTGTGTGAATTTAAGTATGCTCTCTATAATTCTCTCTCTCGCTCTCTTTCTTTCTTTCTTTCTTTCTTTCTTTCTTTCTTTCTTTCTTTCTTTCTTTCTTTCTTTCTCTCTCTCGGAGGACCTGAGCCCTAGGACCATGCCTCAGGACTACCTGGCCTGATGACTCCTTGCTATCCCCAGTCCACCTGGTCGTGCTGCTGCCTGCGGCTATGGAACCCTGACCTGTTCACCGGACATGCTACCTTGTCCCAGACCTGCTGTTTTCAACTCTCTAGAGACAGCAGGAGCGGTAGAGAAACTCTGAATGGTCGGCTATGTAAAGCCAACTGACATTTACTCCTGAGGTGCTGACCTGTTACGCCCTCTACAACCACTGTGATTATTATTATTTGACCCTGCTGGTCATCTATGAGCATTTGAACATCTTGTCCATGTTCTGTTATAATCTCCACCCGGCACAGCCAGAAGAGGACTGGCCACCCCTCATAGCCTGGTTCCTCTCTAGGTTTCTTCCTAGGTTCCTGCCTTTCTAGGGAGTTTTTCCTAGCCACTGTGCATTGCTTGCTGTTTGGAGTTTTAGGCTGGGTTTCTGTACAGCACTTTGTGACATCAGCTGACGTAAGAAGGGCTTTATAAATAAATTTGATTGATTGATTGACTAGACAGCCTCAATTTTGCACAGAAGGAAAATTCTCACTAAATAGCCTCAATAGAGCACAGAAAGAACAGTGTCACTAGACAGCCTCAATAGAGCACAGAAAGAACAGTGTCACTAGACAGCCGCAATAGAGCACAGAAAGAAAAGGCTTACCAGACAGCCTCAATAGAGCACAGAAAGAACAGTCTCACCAGACAGCCTCAATAGAGCACAGAAATAACAGACTCACTAGACAGCCTCAATAGAGCACAGAAAGAACAGTGTCACTAGACAGCCTCAATAGAGCACAGAAATAACAGTCTCACCAGACAGCCTCAATAGAGCACAGAAATAACAGACTCACTAGACAGCCTCAATAGAGCACAGAAAGAACAGTGTCACTAGACAGCCTCAATAGAGCACAGAAAGAACAGTCTCACGAGACAGCCTCAATAGAGCACAGAAAGAACAGTGTCACTAGACAGCCTCAATAGAGCACAGAAAGAAAAGGCTTACCAGACAGCCTCAATAGAGCACAGAAAGAACAGGCTCACCAGACAGCCTCAATAGAGCACAGAAATAACAGACTCACTAGACAGCCTCAATAGAGCACAGAAAGAACAGTGTCACTAGACAGCCTCAATAGAGCACAGAAATAACAGTCTCACTAGACAGCCTCAATAGAGCACAGAAATAACAGTCTCACTAGACAGCCTCAATAGAGCACAGAAAGAACAGTGTCACTAGACAGCCTCAATAGAGCACAGAAAGAACAGTCTCACTAGACAGCCTCAATAAAGCACAGAAAGAACAGTGTCACTAGACAGCCTCAATAGAGCACAGAAAGAACAGTCTCACTAGACAGCCTCAATAGAGCACAGAAAGAACAGTCTCACAAGACAGCCTCAATAAAGCACAGAAAGAACAATCTCACTAGACAGCCTCAATAGAGCACAGAAATAACAGTCTCACTAGACAGCCTCAATAGAGCACAGAAAGATCTCACAGAACTTCTGTCTTTCTCTTTCTTTCCCTTTCTTTCTCTCACTCCCTCACACCTTTCTCTCTGACTCTCTTTATCCACCTCCCTCCCTCCCTCCCTCCCTCCGTCCGTCCGTCCCCATATACATACTGGAGACAGACTTTCTGTCAGTCCGTCTGTTCGTCTGTCTGTCCGTCTTTCTCTCTGCTTCTCATAGAAGGTAAGTGTAACGGTCACTAAGTATCATTTGCAGCGGTAGAGGCAATGGTTAGGCAGAACAAAGTGGTAATGTAATATAATATATAATAATGTAATATAATATAGATCTGGAAGGGAACAATCAGTATGATTCTCCATTGATTCTCCACTCCATTCTCCGTTGCAATCTACTGCAGAGATAGCCTGCAGAGTTATGTCCTACTATCCAGGTCTGTACCCAAACAATTTGAACTTCTACTTTTAAAAATCCACTTCTCTAAAAACAAGTCTCACACCGTTGCCGCCTGCTATAGAGCACTCTCTGCCCCCAGCTGTGCTCTGGACACCATATGTGAACTGATTGCCCCCCATCTATCTTCAGAGCTCGTGCTGCTAGGTGACCTAAACTGGGACATGCTTAACACCCCAGCCATCCTACAATCTAAGCTTGATGCCCTCAATCTCACACAAATGATCAATGAACCTACCAGGTACCACCCCAAAGCCGTAAACACGGGCACCCTCAAAGATATCATCCTAACCAACTTGCCCTCTAAATACACCTCTGCTGTTTTCAACCAAGATCTCAGCGATCACAGCCTCATTGCCTGCATCCGTAATGGGTCAGCGGTCAAACGACCTCCACTCATCACTGTCAAACGCTCCCTGAAACACTTCAGCGAGCAGGCCTTTCTAATCAACCTGGTCCGGGTATCCTGGAAGGATATTGACCTCATCCCTTCAGTAGAGGATGCCTGGTTATTTTTTTTAAATGCCTTCCTCACCATCTTAAATAAGCATGCCCCTTTCAAGAAATTTAGAACCAGGAACAGATATAGCCCGTGGTTCTCTCCAGACCTGACTGCCCTTAACCAACACAAAAACATCGTGTGGCGTTCTGCATTAGCATCGAACAGCCCCCGTGATATGCAACTTTTCAGGGAAGTTAGAAACCAATATACACTGGCAGTTAGAAAAGCCAAGGCTAGCTCTTTCAAGCAGAAATGTACTTCCTGCAACACAAACTCAAAAAAGTTCTGGGACACTGTAAAGTCCATGGAGAATGAGAGCACCTCCTCGCAACTGCCCACTGCACTGAGGATAGGAAACTCTGTCACCACCGATAAATCCGCTATAATTGAGAATTTCAATAAGCATTTTTTTACGGCTGGCCATGCTTTCCACCTGGCTACCACGGTCAACAGCACTGCACCTCACACAGCAACTCGCCCAAGCCTTCCCCATTTCTCCTTCTCCCAAATCCAGTCAGCTGATGTTCTTAAAGAGCTGCAAAATCTGGACCCCTACAAATCAGCCGGGCTAGACAATCTGGACCCTTTCTTTCTAAAATTATCTGCCGAAATTGTTGCAACCCCATTACTAGCCTGTTCAACCTCTCTTTTGTGTCGTCTGAGATTCCCAAAGATTGGAAAGCAGCAGCGGTCATCCCCCTCTTCAAAGGGGGGGACACTCTTGACCCAAACTGCTACAGACCTATATCTATCCTACCCTGCCTTTCTAAAGTCTTCGAAAGCCAAGTCTACAAACAGATTACCGACCATTTCGAATCCCACCGCACCTTCTCCGCTATGCAATCTGGTTTCAGAGCTGGTCATGGGTGCACCTCAGCCACACTCAAGGTCCTAAACGATATCTTAACCGCCATCGATAAGAAACAATACTGTGCAGCCGTATTCATTGACCTGGCCAAGGCTTTCGACTCTGTCAATCACCACATCCTCATCGGCAGACTCAATAGCCTTGGTTTCTCAAATGATTGCCTCGCCTGGTTCACCAACTACTTCTCTGATAGAGTTCAGTGTGTCAAATCGGAGGGCCTGTTGTCCGGGCCTCTGGCAGTCTCTATGGCGGTGCGACAGGGTTCAATTCTTGGGCCGACTCTTTTCTCTGTATACATCAATGATGTCGCTCTTGCTGCTGGTGAGTCTCTGATCCACCTCTACACAGACGACACCATTTTGTATACTTCTGGCCCTTCTTTGGACACTGTGTTAACTACCCTCCAGACGAGCTTCAATGCCATACAACTCTCCTTCCGTGGCCTCCAACTGCTCTTAAATACAAGTAAAAATAAATGCATGCTCTTCAACCGATCGCTGCCTGCACCTGCCCGCCTGTCCAGCATCACTACTCTGGACGGTTCTGACTTAGAATATGTGGACAACTACAAATACCTAGGTGTCTGTTTAGACTGTAAACTATCCTTCCAGACTCACATCAAACATCTCCAATCCAAAGTTAAATCTAGAATTGGCTTCCTATTTCGCAACAAACCATCTTTCACTCATGCTGCCAAACATACCCTCGTAAAACTGACCATCCTACCGATCCTCGACTTCGGCGATGTCATTTACAAAATAGCCTCCAATACCCTACTCAACAAATTGGATGTAGTCTATCACAGTGCCATCCGTTTTGTCACCAAAGCCCCATATACTACCCACCACTGCGACCTGTACGCTCTCGTTGGCTGGCCCTCGCTTCATACTCGTCGCAAAACCCACTGGCTCCAGGTCATCTACAAGACCCTGCTAGGTAAAGTTCCCCCTTATCTCAGCTCGCTGGTCACCATAGCAGAACCCACCTGTAGCACGCGCTCCAGCAGGTATATCTCACTGGTCACCCCCAAAGCCAATTCCTCCTTCGGCCGCCTCTCCTTCCAGTTCTCTGCTGCCAATGACTGGAACGAACTACAAAAATCATTAAAACTAGAAACCCTTATGTCCCTCACTAGCTTTAAGCACCAGCTGTCAGAGCAGCTCACAGATTACTGCACCTGTACATAGCCCATCTATAATTTAGCCCAAACAACTACCTCTTCCCCTACTGTATTTCTTTCTTTCTTTATTTTGCTCTTTTGCACCTGTCACGGCTGTTTGAAGGATCGGACCAAAATGCAGCGTTTTCGTAGTTCCATACTTTCTTTATTGTCAAACTAAATGCAAAACACGAAAAATACTTGAATACCCAAAAACAACAAACCGTGACGCAGAGAGGAAACCACACTACTCAAAAGATAATAACCCCCCCAAAACACAGATAAGAAAAACCCCTACTTAAATATGATCTCTAATCAGAGGCAATGAGGATCAGCTGCCTCCAATTAGAGATCAACCCAAACAATACCAACATAGAAATAGAAAACATAGAACAACCACCCAAAACACCCCCTGTCACGCCCTGACCACTCTACTATAGAAAATAACAACTTACTATGGTCAGGAAGTGACAGCACCCCATTATTTCTATTTCTACTTTGCACTTTCTTCCACTGCAAATCTACTATTCCAGTGTTTTACTTGCTATATTGTATTTACTTCGCCACCATGGCCTTTTTTGCCTTTACCTCCCTTATCTCACCTCATTTGCTCACTTTGTCTATAGACTTATTTTTCTACTATATTATTGACTGTATGTTTGTTTTACTCCATGTGTAACTCTGTGTTGTTGTATGTGTCAAACTACTTTGCTTTATCTTGGCCAGGTCGCAATTGTAAATGAGAACTTGTTCTCAACTTGCCTACCTGGTTAAATAAAGGTGAAATAAATAAAAAATAAAAAAATTGCTGATGAGATGCCATCAGTTGCCTGCCTCTGTGTGTGGTAGAGAGTCATGCAAAGAAACACTGCTGTCAATTTACCCTCAATTGGCTCAGTGTGTGTGTGTGTGTGTGTGTGTGTGTGTGTGTGTGTGTGTGTGTGTGTGTGTGTGTGTGTGTGTGTGTGTGTGTGTGTGGGTGGATAGGAATGTGTATTCTTGAGCCAAGAAAAGGAAGATAAATCATAATGAGAGGTGGAAGCAATATTAACTACAGGCCACGGACGAGATTGAACTCTGCAATCTTCCCCTCTTAAAACACAGATAGAACAACTCTCTCTCTCTCTCTCTCTCGGAGGTCAGTGTGGAGAGTCTGGTGCTTCGTGCAGACATCATTTCACGACTCACTGAGCTCTTTGTGGTTGTTTTTACGAAAGAAAACTGAACTATCAAAATGTCTTGTGTGATAGTTTCTACCTCAGGCGTGGAGGTAAAGGGTTATTAGGAGTACCAGGTCAGAGGGAGGACATTGGGAGAACCGACACACGCACACGCACACACACACACACACACACACACACACACACACACACACACACACACACACACACACACACACACACACACAACGTGCCTGTCTCTGAGAGGGAGGGTGAAATCTAAAGTTCCCTCATACGAGTCAAACTGTGTGTCTACATGGACAAGTTCTGGCCTGGTTTAGATCTTATCTGTCGGAAAGATATCAGTTTGTCTCTGTGAATGGTTCGTCCTCTGACAAATCAATTGTAAATTTCGGTGTTCCTCAAGGTTCCGTTCTAGGACCACTATTGTTTTCACTATATATTTTACCTCTTGGGGATGTTATTCGAAAACATAATGTTAAATTTCACTGCTATGCGGACGACACACAGCTGTACATTTCAATGAAACATGGTGAAGCCCCAAAATTGCCCTCGCTAGAAGCCTGTGTTTCAGACATAAGGAAGTGGATGGCTGCAAATTTTCTACTTTTAAACTCGGACAAAACAGAGATGCTTGTCCTAGGTCCCAAGAAACAAAGAGATCTTCTGTTGAATCTGACAATTAATCTGGATGGTTGTACAGTCGTCTCAAATAAAACTGTGAAGGACCTCGGCGTTACTCTGGACCCTGATCTCTCTTTTGAAGAACATATCAAGACTGCTTCAAGGACAGCTTTTTTCCATCTACGTAACATTGCAAAAATCAGAAACTTTCTGTCCAAAATGACGCAGAAAAATTAATCCATGCTTTTGTTACTTCTAGGCTCGACTACTGCAATGCTCTACTTTCCGGCTACCCGGATAAAGCACTAAACAAACTTCAGTTAGTGCTAAATACGGCTGCTAGAATCCTGACTAGAACCAAAAAATTTGATCATATTACTCCAGTGCTAGCCTCCCTACACTGGCTTCCTGTTAAGGCAAGGGCTGATTTCAAGGTTTTACTGCTAACCTACAAAGCATTACATGGGCTTGCTCCTACCTATCTTTCCAATTTGGTCCTGCCGTACATACCTACACGTACGCTACGGTCACAAGACGCAGGCTTCCTAATTGTCCCTAGAATTTCTAAGCAAACGGCTGGAGGTAGGGCTTTCTCCTATAGAGCTCCATTTTTATGGAATGGTCTGCCTACCCATGTGAGAGACGCAGACTCAGTCTCAACCTTTAAGTCTTTACTGAAGACTTATCTCTTCAGTAGGTCCTATGATTAAGTATAGTCTGGCCCAGGAGTGTGAAGGTGAACGGAAAGGCTGGAGCAACGAACCGCCCTTGCTGTCTCTGCCTTGTCGGTTCCCCTCTTCCCACTGGGATTCTCTGCCTCTAACCCTTTTACAGGGGCTGAGTCACTGACTTACTGGTGTTCTTCCATGCCGTCCATGGGAGGGGTGCGTCACTTGAGTAGGTTGAGCCACTGACGTGGTCTTCCTGTCTGGGTTGGCGCCCCCACCTTGGGTTGTGCCGTGGCGGAGATCTTTGTGGGCTATACTCGGCCTTGTCTTCAGACGGTAAGTTGGTGGTTGTAGATATCCCTCTAGTGGTGTGGGGGCTGTGCTTTGGCAAAGTGGGTGGGGTTATATCCTGCCTGTTTGGCCCTGTCCGGGGGTATCATCGGATGGGGCCACAGTGTCTTCTGATCCCTCCTGTCTCAGCCTCCAGTATTTATGCTGCAGTAGTTTATGTGTCGGGGGGCTAGGGTCAGTCTGTTACATCTGGAGTATTCTCTTGTCTTATCCGGTGTCCTATGTGAATGTAAATATGCTCTCTCTAATTCTCTCTTCTCTCTTTCTTTCTTTCTCTCGGAGGACCTGAGCCCTAGGACCATGCCTCAGGACTACCTGGCATGATGACTCCTTGCTGTCCCCAGTCCACCTGGCCATGCTGCTGCTCCAGTTTCAACTGTTCTGCCTGCGGCTACGGAACCCTGACCTGTTTCACCGGACGTGCTTGTTGCACCCTCGACAATTACTATGATTATTATTATTTGACCATGCTGGTCATTTACGAACATTTTAACATCTTGACCATGTTCTGTTATAATATCCACCCGGCACAGCCAGAAGAGGACTGGCCATCCCTCATAGCTGGTTCCTCTCTAGGTTTCTTCCTAGGTTTTTGGCCTTTCTCAGGAGTTTTTCCTAGGGAGTTTTTCCCAGCCACCGTGCTTCTTTCACATGCATTGCTTGCTGTTTGGGGTTTTAGGCTGGGTTTCTGTACAGCACTTTGAGATTTCAGCTGATGTACGAAGGGCTATATAAATAAATTTGATTTGATTTGATTTGTCTGGATAGACCCCTGCTGTGTGGTCATATTGTACAGCATCTCTCTCTCTGGAGATCAATGATACAACACAGCTCACCCCTGGACGACCTCTCACGCATGCACAGACACAGACACACACACAGACAGACACACAGACACAGACAGCTGATAGTGTGCATATGTTTGTCTCTATAACGATCAGCATCCACACACAACAGAGAGAAAGATAAATTGTGTATGTGTATGCGTGTGTGCTCTCTCACCCTCTGTGCTGAGTCCAGGGCTGGAGGTAAACTGGGCCACGTCTACGATCTTCACAGCGAACTGCTGTCCTGCGTCTCTGTTGATACATCTTCGTACCACACTGAACGGACCCCTGCACATGACAGAACGCACACATTAACATCTCATACCTTTACACAGGACAGAACACATTAACATCTCATACCTTTACACAGGACAGAACACATTGACATCTCATACCTTTATACAGGACAGAACACATTAACATCTCATACCTTTACACAGGACAGAACACATTGACATCTCATACCTTTACACAGGACAGAATACATTAACATCTCATACCTTTACACAGGACAGAATACATGAACATCTCATACCTTTATACAGGACAGAACACATTAACATCTCATACCTTTACACAGGACAGAACACATTAACATCTCATACCTTTATACAGGACAGAATACATGAACATCTCATACCTTTATACAGGACAGAACACATTATAGTTTTTCCAACTGCTTACACACAAAATCTTTTCATGTCACACGATTTTTGAAACCTCTCACTAAAAGTGCAAAACTACACACCAAATATCCAAAACCATAAGCTATTTCTCAGCCTTTGACTCAGTTGTCAATTGCATAAAACACTTTTTTCAAAACACTACACACAATTCTCTACCTAAAACACAAAAATCTAACAGGAAGTGACTTGCTTTCCTTTTCCAAACACAACCAATGAAAATTCTACACTTATTCACCAGGTCACACACACACACTCCTCACATGTGCAAACACTAATTGCTTAACTTATCACTAACCAATCACTGCTTTACTGTAGTATAGGCCTATAAATAAGTCAAAGGTCAGATTACCTGTTTTGAACAATGGATGCCAACAATGGACAGAGAGCAAGAGGAGTAGGAGGGAGAGGCAGGGAACAACAACGAGGACAAATTCAAAGACGAAGCGTTGGAATAGGAGGAAGGGGAAGAAGAGAAGGAAGGAGAGCCATCTCTGATGAGATTAGGGCAACACTTGTTGATCATGTGATCAACCACGGTTTGACCATGAGAGAGGCTGGACTGAGAGTCCAGCCCAACTTGAGTCGATTTACAGTGGCGTCCATAATTCAAACCTTCAGAAATGAGAACAGGTATGCAACTATCTAATGACTATTTTAGCATTACAGTAATGTACTGTAAAATACGTATGACTGCATAGTATTGCATAAACATTTGTAACTCTAAGCCATCCATTTACTGCACTGCATTGAATGAATGAGGTTGGTTATCATGCTGTACTACCTTTTCTTGTACATTGTTTACAGTTCCTATGCTGAGCACATACTGTGTTTGAATTCTGTACAGAGTGGAAAGGCAAAGACATCATGGAGGACGAGGACGCTTGTTTACAGATGTACGAGAGACTGCAATTATAAATATGGTTTTGGCCAACAATGCAATTAGGATTCGAGAGATAAGAGAGCATATCTTGAATAATGACACCATATTTAACAACATCAATCCTGTAAGCCTGTTGACCATACAACGCATCCCCCAACGGCACCGAGTGACGATGAAACCACTTTACAAGGTGCCATTTACCATATTTACTCATCTGTATATCCTTTTGTCTGTTACAGAGAGTATTGGAGCTGGATGCCCATGTAATTCGCCATGAATTTATTTATGTGGATGAGGTTGGCTTCAACCTCGCCAAAACCAGGCGCCGCGGAAGAAATGTAATAGGACAGAGGGCAATTACCAATGTCCCTGGACAGCGTGGGGGTAATATAACTATGTGTGCTGCCATCACTCAAAACGGGGTCCTCCATCACAATGCCACAATGCCACACGGTCCGTACAACACCGGCCATATGCTCACTTTTCTGGATGCAATTTACACAATGCTTGTCCCTGATCCAGATCAGGAGCCTGCTAGATTTGTAGTTTTATGGGACAATGTTAGTTTTCACCGGGCTGTTCTGGTCCAAAACTGGTTTGCCACCCATCCACAATTTGTAGTTTTGTACCTACCCCCATATTCACCTTTTCTAAATCCCATAGAGGAATTCTTCTCAGCCTGGCGCTGGAAAGTGTATGATCGCCAACCCTGGAGGATGCATGTGGGGACATAGAGGTTGCCTCTGTCCAAGGTTGGATACGCCATGCTAGGAGATATTTCCCTCGATGTTTGGCAAGAGAAATGTATCTTGTGATGTGGACGAAGTATTCTGTCCTTTATACAGGACAGAATACATTAACATCTCATAGTAAAAGTAAAGATACCTTAATAGAAAAATGACTCAAGTAAAAGTCACCCAGGATAATACTACTTGAGTAAAAGTCTAAAAGTATTTGGTTTAAAATATACTTAAGTATCAAAAGTAAAAGCAGAAGTATAAATCACTTCAAATTCCTTATTTTAAGCAAAGCAGTTGGCACCATTTTCTTGTTTTTAAAATGTATGGACAACCAGGGGCACACTCCAACACTCAGACATAATCTACAAATTAAGCATGTGTGTTCAGTGAGTCTGCCAGATCAGAGGCAGAAGGGATGACCAGGGATGTTTTCTTGACAAGTGCGTGAATTGGAACATTTGTCTGTCCTGCTCAGCATTCAAAATATAACGAGTACTTTTGGGTGTCAGGTAAAATGTATGGAGTAAAAAGTA
Source organism: Salmo trutta (assembly GCF_901001165.1). Lineage (NCBI taxonomy): Eukaryota > Metazoa > Chordata > Actinopteri > Salmoniformes > Salmonidae > Salmo > Salmo trutta. Next base: position 40,136,486 of record NC_042980.1, read on the forward strand.
CATAATTTTCTTTAGGGATATAGTCAAGTAAAAGTAAAAGTTGTCAAAAATATAAACAGTAAAGTACAGATACCCCAAAAAACTACTTAAGCAGTACTTTAAATCATCTCTTATCTATCATCTCTGTTACTCATCTAAAGAGATTCCTAGTATAAATGACCTGACATTGTTTATAGAACAGTTTATGAGTAGCACATGTATTTATTGATAATCATGTGGGTTAGAGATGCCCTCTTGATTATTGTAGATCACCTGTAATGAGAAGAAACGTGAGTTTGTTGTGCATCGACGGAAATTGGTTTGTGCGCGCAAAATCTTTTGTTTTGTGTCGCTAGGTATAGTTCTCTTTGTAAACATGTATTGAACGATCAGAAGTGGGATACTAATCTCACCAATGGTATCAGAAGTGGGATACTAATCTCACCAATGGTGTCAGAAGTGGGATACTAATCTCACCAATGATGTCAGAAGTTGGATACTAATCTCACCAATGATGTCAGAAGTTGGATACTAATCTCACCAATGATGTCAGAAGTTGGATACTAATCTCACCAATGGTGTCAGAGGTGGGATACTAATCTCACCAATGGTGTCAGAAGTGGGATACTAATCTCACCAATGGTATCAGAAGTGGGATACTAATCTCACCAATGATGTCAGAAGTTGGATACTAATCTCACCAATGATGTCAGAAGTGGGATACTAATCTCACCAATGATGTCAGAAGTTGGATACTAATCTCACCAATGGTGTCAGAAGTTGGATACTAATCTCACCAATGATGTCAGAAGTTGGATACTAATCTCACCAATGATGTCAGAAGTTGGATACTAATCTCACCAATGATGTCAGAAGTTGGATACTAATCTCACCAATGGTGTCAGAAGTTGGATACTAATCTCACCAATGATGTCAGAAGTTGGATACTAATCTCACCAATGGTATCAGAAGTGGGATACTAATCTCACCAATGATGTCAGAAGTGGGATACTAATCTCACCAATGATGTCAGAAGTGGGATACTAATCTCACCAATGGTATCAGAAGTGGGATACTAATCTCACCAATGGTGTCAGAAGTGGGATACTAATCTCACCTGTTCTGATGTCTTAGTTTCCCTCTTGGTCTCCTCCTGAGGGGGCGCCAACTACTACCGAGATCTAAATGGCCTCTGGAAGCAATGTCAGCACGAGAACTGTTCCTGTTTCAGCATGACAATGCCCACAATGCCCCCGTGCACAAAGCGAGGTCCATACACAAATGGTTTGTTAAGATCGGTGTGGTAGAACTTGACTGATTTGTATAGAGCCCTGACCTCAACCCCACGGACACAGTTCATTTCCTGTTGAGAGAATTGACGGGCAAATGGGGCGTGTTCGAGGACATAGTTATTGAATAGTAGTAACTTATCCTGAGGGGACATACTTTTTATATTCCAGTTGGTATTCATGCTCTAAAGCATGAGGGTTTAGCTGGTATAAATACATGTGTTTATTATCTGAACATGTATGTATGGTATTCATGTGCTTTGAATGTTAATCGAACAGATATGTGTAAGGGTTTCCCATTGGTCAGATGCAACATGGGTATTTAAACTCTGTAATTTCTTTGTTTGCAGGACAGAGACAGACAGGTAACAGGTTGGCATGCTGCCAGGTACAGGCATGATTGAAGCCTGGCTTTTCTTTTGAGTTTATTAGGCCTACTTTTTGTTCGTCGTCCTGTTTATTTGTTTTTGTAAATACAGTCACCGGCTATATTATTTCTTCACCTTCCAAATAAAAAGCCTCACTTTGGCAAGAAACATCCATCATCTTCGTCAGCCTTCTCACTGTAAAAATCCTATCGCTGGGTCAACCTCACAAGTCCTTGAGACTATTTTATTTAACTAGAAAAGTCAGTTAAGAACAAATTCTTATTTACAATGACGGCCTACACCGGCCAAAACCGGGCGACGCTGGGCCAATTATGGGCCGCCCTATGTGACTCCCAATCATGGCCGTTTGTGATACAGTCTGGAATCAAACCAGGGTCTGTAGAAACACCTCTAGCACTGAGATGCAGTGCCTTAGGCCACTGTGCTGCTCGTGATGACACTATATGAAACACACAACCCAGCGCTCCAGTTTAGCAGTTCCATCTCAACTCCAGTCACTTCTGATATTGTATTCTATGATGGGGAAGTGTATTATCCAACACAGTCAGTGAGAGGTGTTTAGTAAATACAAGGTTTCCACTGCCCTCACATCTCACAGTAGTTTGTCAGTTGGCACAGAGACGAGGGCAGAGGTAGCACAGCGGTAAGATCTTCGTAAATACAGTCCTAGTGCTTACAGTACACATGCACATGCACGCAAACAAACACACACACACGCACACGCACACACACACACACACACACACAGAGAGTCTTGTACAGCTAACATTGTGGGGACACACAATTCAGTCCCATTCAAAATCCTATTTTCCCTAACCCCTAACTCTAACCACTACTCTTACCCTAACCTTAACCCTAACCTTAACCCTAATCCTAACCTTAACCTTAACCCTAACCTGAACCCTAACCCTAACCCAACAACCTAACTTTAACCCTAACCCTAAACCTAACCCTAGCTCCTAACCCTAACCCTAGCTCCTAACCCTAACCCTAAAACTAACCCTAGCTCCTAACCCTAAAACTAACCCTAGCTCCTAACCTTAATGTAATTCTAACACTAACACTAATTCTAACCTTAACCCTAAACCCCCTAGAAATAGCATTTGACCTTGGACCAAGGTCAAAACATTTTTCGTTTACTGTTCTTGTGGTGACTTCTGGTCCCCAGAAGAATAGTGAAACACGTCCGTCCAAACACACACACACACACACACACACACACACATTCCTTGGAAAGCAGAGCATCTCCTGCCTCAGGTGTGTGTAGGCTACACAGTTTTTGATTAAAGATGACACAGTTCACACGTCCTCAGAGAGAGTGTGTGTGGGTGTTGCTCTTTCTCTCCTCTCATTTTCCCTCCCTGTCTTCCTCCCTCTCTCCTCCCTATCTGACTCCCCTCCCTCTCTACCCCTCCCTCTCTACCCCTCCCTCTCTATACCCTCCCACTCTACCCCTCCCTCTCTTACCCTCCCTCTCTTACCCTCCCTCTCTTACCCTCCCTCTCTACCCTCCCGCTCTCTACCCCTCCTTCTCTATACCCTCCCTCTCTATACCCTCCCTCTCTATACCCTCCCACTCTACCCCTCCCTCTCTATACCTCCCTCTCTACCCCTCCCTCTCTATACCCTCCCTCTCTATACCCTCCCTCTCTTTACCCTCCCTCTCTACCCCTCCCTCTCTATACCCTCCCTCTCTACCCCTCCCTCTCTATACCCTCCCTCTCTATTCCCTCCCTCTCTACCCCTCTGTCTCTATACCCTCCCTCTCTCTACCCCTCCCGCTCTCTACCCCTCCCGCTCTCTACCCCTCCCTCTCTATACCCTCCCTCTCTACCCCTCCCTCTCTACCCCTCCCACTCTCTACACCCTCCCTCTCTATACCCTCCCTCTCTACCCTCCCTCTCTATACCCTCCCTCTCTACCCCTCTGTCTCTATACCCCTCCCCTCTCTCCCCTCCCTCCTCTATACCCCTCCCTCTATACCCATCCCTCTCTACCCCTCCCTCTCTATTCCCCCTCTCTACCCCTCTGTCTCTAAACCCTCCCTCTCTCTACCCCTCCCGCTCTCTACCCCTCCCTCTCTTCACCCTCCCTCTCTACACCCTCCCTCACTACCCCTCCCTCTCTACCCCTCCCACTCTCTACACCCTCCCTCTCCATACCCTCCCTCTCTATACCCTCCCTCTCTACCCCTCTGTCTCTATACCCTCCCTCTCTATACCCTCCCTGTCTCTACCCCTCCCTCTCTACCCCCTCCCCTCTCTACCCCTCCTTCTCTATACCCTCCTTCTCTATACCCTCCCTCTCTATACCCTCCCTCTCTCTACCCCTCCCTCTCTATACCCTCCCTCTCTCTACCCCTCCCTCTCTACCCCCTCCCTCTCTACCCCTCCCTCTCTATACCCTCCCTCTCTATACCCTCCCTCTCTCTACCCCTCCCTCTCTACCCCTCCCTCTCTACCCCTCCCTCTCTATACCCTCCCTCTCTATACCCTCCCTCTCTACCCCTCCCTTTCTAGCCCTCCCGCTCTCTACCCCTCCCTCTCTACCCCTCCCTCTCTACCCCCGCCCTCTCCATACCCTCCCTCTCTATACCCTCCCTCTCTACCCCTCTGTCTCTATACCCTCCCTCTCTATACCCTCCCTCTCTACCCCTCTGTCTCTATACCCTCCCTCTCTATACCCTCCCTCTCTCTACCTCTCCCTCTCTATACCCTCCCTCTCTCTACCCCTCCTCTCTATACCCTCCCTCTCTCTACCCCTCCCTCTCTACCCCTCCCGCTCTATACCCTCCCTCTCTCTACCTCTCCCTCTCTATACCCTCCCTCTCTCTATACCCTCCCTCTCTCTACCCCTCCCTCTCTACCCCTCCCTCTCTACCCCTCCCTCTCTACCCCTCCCTCTCTATACCCTCCCTCCCTACCCCTCCCTTTCTAGCCCTCCCGCTCTCTACCCCTCCCTCTCTACCCCTCCCTCTCTACCCCCGCCCTCTCCATACCCTCCCTCTCGATACCCTCCCTCTCTACCCCTCTGTCTCTATAACCTCCCTCTCTATACCCTCCCTCTCTCTACCCCTCCCTCTCTACCCCTCCCTCTCTACCCCTCCCTCTCTATACCCTCCTTCTCTATACCCTCCCTCTCTCTACCTCTCCCTCTCTATACCCTCCCTCTCTCTACCCTCCCTCTCTCTACCCCTCCCTCTCTCTACCCCTCCCTCTCTCTACCCCTCCCTCTCTCTACCCCTCCCTCTCTATACCCTCCCTCTCTATACCCTCCCTATCTACCCTCCCTCTCTATATCCTCCCTCTCTCTATACTCTCCCTCGCTCTATACCCTCCATCTCTCTACCCCTCCCTCTCTATGCCCATACCCATCTCTCTCTACCCTCCATCTCTCTCAGTTCCTAGGGCTTCCACTAGATGTCAACAGTCTTTAGAAAGAGTTTCAGGCTTGTTTTTGGAAAAATTAGCTAGAATTTGTAGTTCTAAGTGGCTCCCATTTTGGCTGTAGTGTTTTCATGCGCGTGGATGAGAGTGCTTTCTTTGTTGTTTATCTCCGGGAAAGACAATAACGATTCTCCGTCTTAAATTTTTATCATTTATTACGTATTAGGGTACCTGAGGTTTGATTATAAATGTTGTTTGACTTGTTTGGAGAAGTTTATTGGTAACGTTTGGGATTCATTTTGTATGCATTTTGAAGGAGGGAAACCGGTGGATTATTGAATGAAGTGCGCCAGCTAAACTGAGTTTTTGGGGAAATAAAAAAGGACTTTGTCGAACAAAAGGACCATTTGTGATGTAGCTGAGACCTTTTGGAGTGCCAACAGAAGAAGATCTTCAAAGGTAAGGCATTTATTTTATCGCTATTTCTGACTTTCGTGGCGCACCTGCCTGGTTGAAAAATGTTTTTAATGCTTTTGTGTGCAGGGCGCTGTCCTCAGATAATCGCATGGTGTGCTTTCGCCGTAAAGCCTTTTCGAAATCTGACACAGTGGCTGGATTAACAAGAAGTTAATATTTTTTCTGATGTATGACACATGTATTTTCATGAAAGTTAAATATTACTATTTCTGTAATTTGAATTTTGCGCTCTGCAATTTCACAGGATGTTGTAAAGGTGGGTCGCTAGCGGAACGCCTGCGCCAGAAAGGTTAAACTAATAACGCACAAACAATTATATTTTCTCATGTCTTTATTGAACACACCGTGTAAACATTCACAGTGCAGGTTGGAAAAAGTATGTGAACCCTTGGATTTAATAACAGGTTGACCCTACTTTGGCAGCAATAACCTCAACCGAATGTTTTCTGTAGTTGTGGATCAGACCTGCATAACGGTCAGGAGGAATGTTGGACCATTCCTCTTTACAAAACTGTTTCAGTTCCACAATATTATTGGTACGTCTGGTGTGAACCGCTTTCTTGAGGTCATGCCACAGCATCTCAATCAGGTTGAGGTCAGGACTGACTGGGCCACTCCTGAAGGTGTATTTTCTTCTGTTCAAGTCATTCTGTTGTTGATTTACTTCTGTCTTTTGTGTTGTTTTCCTGTTGCATCACCTAACCTCTGTTGAGCTTCAAGTGGCCTAACATTCTCATGCAAAATGTCTTGATAAACTTGGGAATACATTTTTCCGTCAATGAGAGCAAGATGTCCAGGCCCTGAGGCAGCAAAGCAGACCCAAACCATGATGCTCCCTCCACCATACTTTACAGTTGGCATGAGGTTTTGATGTTGGTGTGCTGTGCCTTTCTTTCTCCACACATAGTGTTGTGTGTTTCTTTCAAACAACACAAGTTTCATCTGTACACAGAATATTTTGCCAGTAGCACTGTGGAACATCCAGGTGCTCTTTTGCGAACTTCAGACATGTAGCAATGTTTTATTATACAGCAGTGGTTTCTTCCATGGTGTCCTCCCATGAACACCATTCTTGTTTAGTGTTTTACGTACTGTAGACTTGTCAACAGAAATGTTAGCATCTTCCAGAGATGTCTTTAGCTGACACTAGGATTCTTCTTAACCTCATTGAGCATTCTGCGCTGTGCTCTTGCAGTCATCTTAGCAGGATGGCCACTCCTAGAGAGAGTAGCAACAGTGCTGAAATTTTTCCATTTATAGACAATTAGTCTTGCCGTGAACTGACTTTTAGAGATACTTTTGTAACCCTTTCCAGCTTTATGCAAGGCAACAATTCTTAATCTTAAGTTTTCTGACATCTCTTTTGTTCGAGGCATGGTTCACATCAGGCAATGCTTCTTGTGAATAGCAAACTCAAATTTTGTGACTGTTTTTTTATGGGCAAGGGTAGCTCTAACCAAAATTACCAATCTCAACTCCAGGTTAGTTGACTCCTGACTCCAATTAACTTTTGGAGAAGTCATTAGCCTAGGTGTTCACATACTTTTTCCAACCTACGCTGTGAATGTGTATATTACAGTGCCTTGCAAAAGTATTCACGCCTTGGCATTTTTCCTATTTTTTTGCATTACAACCTGTAATTTAAATGGATTTTTTTTGGGATTTCATGTAATGGACATACACAAAATAGTCCAAATTGGTGAAGTAAAAAAAACGGAAAAGTGGTGCGTACATATGTATTCACCCCCTTTGCTATGAAACCCCTAAATAAGATCTTGTGCAACCAATTACCTTCAGAAGTCACATAATTAGTTAAATAATGTCCACCTGTGTGCAATCTAAGTGTCACATGATCTGTCACATGATCTCTGTATATATACACCTGTTCTGAAAGGCCCCAGAGTCTACAACACCACTAAGCAAGGAGCACCACCAAGCAAGCGGCACCATGAAGACCAAGGAGCTCTCCAAACAGGTCAGGGACAAAGTTGTGGAGAAGTACAGGGTTGGGTTATAAAAAAATATCAGAAACTTTGAACATCCCACGGAGCACCATTAAATCCATCATAAAAATTGAAAGAATATGGCACCACAACAAAGCTGCCAAAAAACGGCCGCCCACCAAAACACACAGACCAGGCAAGGAGGGAATTAATCAGAGAGGCAACAAAGAGACCAAAGATAACCCAGAAGGAGCTGCAAAGCTCCACAGCGGAGATTGGAGTATCTGTCCATAGGACCACTTTAAGCCGTACACTACACAAAGCTGGGCTTTACGGAAGAGTGGCCAGAAAAAAAGCCATTTCTTAAAGAAAAAAATAAACCAACAAGTTTGGTGTTTGCTAAAAGGCATGTGGGGGACTCCCCAAACATATGGAAGAAGGTACTCTGGTCAGATGAGACTAAAATTTTGCTTTTTGGCCATCAAGGAAAATGCTATGTCTGGGGCAAAACCAAGCCCTCTCATCACCCCGAGAAAACCATCCCCACATTGAAGCATGGTGGTGTCAGCATGTTTTTCATCGGGGGGGGACTGGGAAACTGGTCAGAATTGAAGGAATGATGGATGGCGCTAAATACAGAGAAATTCTTGAGGGAAACCTGTTTCAGTCTTCCAGAGATTCGAGACTGGGACGGAGGTTCACCTTCCAGCACGACAATGACCCTAAGAATACTGCTAAAGCAACACTCGAGTGGTTTAAGGGGAAATATTTAAGTGTCTTGGAATGGCCTAGTCAAAGCCCAGACCTCAATCCAATTGAGAATCTGTGGTATGACTTAAAGATCGCTGTACACCAGCGGAACCCATCCAACTTGAAGGAGCTGGAGCAGTTTTTCCTTGAAGAATGGGCAAAAATCCCAGGGGCTAGATGTGCCAAGCTTATAGAGACATACCCCAAGAGACCTGCAGCTGTAATTGCTGCAAAAGGTGACTCTACAAAGTATTGACTTTGAGGGGGCGAATAGTTATGCATGTTCAAGTTTTCTGTTTTTTTGTCTTATTTCTAGTTTGTTTCAAGCAAAAAATATTTTGCATCTTCAAAGTGGTAGGTATGTTGTGTAAATCAAATGATACAAACCCCCCCAAAATCAATTTTAATTCCAGGTTGTAAGGCAACAAAATAGGAAAAATGCCAAGGGCGGTGAATACTTTCGCAAGCCACTGTATGTGTTCAATATAGACAAGAAAAATACAATAATGAGTGTGTTATTAGTATAAGCACACTGTGTGTGTTTCTTGTTGTGACTTAGATGAAGATCAGATGACATTTTATGTCAAATTTATGCAGAAATCCAGGTAATTACAAAAGGTTCACATACTTTTCTTGCCACTGTAGCTCTCCAGCCTGTGTGTGTGTGTGGTTGACCATCTCTGGGCAGTGTGCCTCTGTACATCACACCTCTGACGCTATGAAGCTTTAATCTGATCACCATCTGCTATAGCATGTGTGTTTAGGCACGCATAACACACACACAGGTGTAATCATTTTGACATGGCTGCCTGTAATTTGTTAAGGATACAAAATCCATTCCAATAATTCAAGCTCACACGCACTGGCACACACTCGCACTCACACAGGCAGTCACACAGGCACTCACACACAGACTCATACAGGCACTCACACAGGCACTCACACGGGCATTCACACTCGCACTCACACACGGACTCACACAGGCACTCATACAGGCGCTCACACAGGCAGAGAGAGAGAGAGAGAGAGAGAGAGAGCTAGAGCCACTATGGAACACAAAGCTTTTACTATCTTATCCTGGAATATACAAGGTCCGAGGTCATCTGCCTTTGGACTAAGGAGCAGGAACCCAGACTTCATCAGAGAAATTGGAATACAGACATTGTCATCCTACAAGAAACATGGTATAGAGTAGATGGACACACTGTTTGCCCTCTAGGTTACAGAGAGCTAGTAGTCCCACCCACCAAACTACCAGGTGTGAAACAGGGAAGAGGCTCAGGGGGTATGCTAATTTGGTATAGAGCAGACATAACCCACTCTATTAAATGAGTCAAAACAGGAAAATTGGCTGTTTATTATTAATTGCTGGCTAGAGATTAATAAGGAACATTTTATTGAATTATCTCAACAGAGAAAAATGTCCTCATGTGTGCTACCCCCCCACCCCCCCACTAGAATCCCCATACTTTAATGAAGACAGCTTCTCCATCTCAGAGGGGGAAATCAATCATTTCCAGGCTCAGGGACATGTACTAGTCTGTGCTGACCTAAATGCCAGAACTGGACAAGAATCTGACACTCTCAGCACACAGGGGGACAAACACCTACCTGGAGGTGACAGTATTCCCTCCCAAATATGCCCCCCTAAACACAAGTATGACAAAACAACCAACAAAAACGGGTCACAACTCTTGCAGCTCTGTCGCACACTGGGTCAATGGTAGGCTTCATGAGGACTCTTATGATAGGTACACCTATAGCTCATCTCTTGGCTGTAGTACTGTGGATTACTTTATCACTGACTTCAACCCAGAGTCTCTCAGAGCGTTCACAGTCAGCCCACTGACACCCCTATCATATCATAGAAAAATCTATGTCTACTTGAACAGAGCAATACTCAATCATGAGGCATCAAAGCCAAAGGGACTGCAGAAATAAATAACTTCTGGGAAAATTGGAAAACTCTAAACAAACAACAACACAAAGAGTTATCTATCCAAAACGGAGATGTATGGATAAACCACTTCTCCTTCCTTTTTGGCTCTATAACAAAGAACAAACAGCAAAAATATATACATGATCAATTACAAATCTTAGAATCAGCTTTAAAGACTACCAGAACTCACTGGATTCTCAAATTACATTGAATGAACTACAGGACAAAATACAAACTCTCCAACCCAAAAAGGCCTGTGTGGTTGACGGTATCCTAAATTAAATGATAAAATATACAGACCGCAAATTCCAATTGGCTATAATTAATCTCTTTAACGCCATCCTCAGCTCTGGCATCTTCCCCAATATTTTTTATATTTTGACTCAATTTGGCATGAGGGATGCAGCTTGAACCCCACCCTGTTCAACATATACAGTACCAGTCAAAAGTTTGGACACACCTACTCATTCAAGGTTTTTTCTTTATTTGACTATTTTCTACCTTGTAGAATAATAGTGAAGACATCAAAACTATGAAATAACACCTATGGAATCATGTACAATAGTAACCAAAAAAGTGTTAAACAAATCAAAATATTCTTCTTCAAATAAGCCACCCATTGCCTTGATGACAGCTTTGCACACTCTTGGAATGCGGAATTCTGCAAAATCATCCTCTGTGTACGTAAAACACAAAATAAATTCTACAACCACCAAACCCTCCATAAAAAACCCATCACCTACAGAGAGATTAACCTAGAGAAGAGTCCCCTAAGCAAGCTGGTTGCAGTGCACTGTTCACAAACACAAACAGACCCCACAGATCCCCAGGACAGCCACACAATTAAACCCAACCAAATCATGAGAAAACAAAAAGATAATTACTTGACACATCGGAAAGAATTTACCAAAAAACAGAGCAAAGTGAAATGCTATTTGGCCCTAAAAAGAGAGTACACAGTGGCAGAATACCTCACCACTGTGACTGACCCAAAATGAATGAAAGCTTTGACTTTGTAAAGACTCAGTGAGCATAGCCTTGCTATTGAGAGAGGCCGCCATAGGCAGACCTGGCTCTCAAGAGAACTACTTGCACATCGTTATAACACTGTATATAGACATAATATGATATTTGAAATGTCTCTATTCCTTTCAAACTTTTGTGAGTGTAATGTTTACTGTTCATTTTTTATTATTTATTTAACTTTTGTTTGTTATCTATTTGAATTGAGAGAGAGAAAGAGAGCAGAAGAGAGAGAGGGAGAGAGAGAGGGGGGAAGAGAGAGGGGGAGAGAGAACAAGAGAGAGAGGGGAAGAGAGAGGGAGAGAGTGAGAGAGGGGGAAGAGAGTAAGGGAGAGATGGGGGAAGAGAGATAGAGAGGGGGAAGAAAGAGAGGGCGGAAGATAAAGGTGGGGAAGAGAGAGAGAGAGAGAGTGAGAGAGAGAGACAGAGAGGGAGAGGGGGGAAGAGAGAGAGGGGAGAGAGAGAGCGGGAGAGAGCAAGAGAGAGAGAGAGAGCGGGAAGAGAGAGAGCGGGAAGAGAGAGAGCGGGAAGAGAGAGAGGGGGGGAAGAAAGAGAGAGGGAAAGAGAGCGAGGGGAAGAGAGAGGGGGGGAAGAGAGAGAGGGGGGGGAGAGAGAGAGGGGACGAGAGAGAGAGGGGGAAGAAAGAGAGGGAGAGAAAGGGGGAAGGAAGAGAGGGAGAGAGAGGGGAAGAGAGAGGGGAAGAGAGAGAGGGGAAGAGAGAGAGGGAGAGAGAGAGAGAGAGCGAAGAAGATGGGGGTTAGTCAGTATAATTGCTCCTGTTTGAAGTTAGTTACAGAGACAGAAACCCCTGAACCTTCAGAGGAAGAGGTATAGTGAAGTCTACATTTAAGAGGTATAGCGAAGTCTACATTTAAGTGTGTGTGACAGCAAGATAGAGAGAGAGTCTCTCTGAGCATAACAGGGACATTTATCATGCAATAAAGAATATAAAACACACACACACGCACTCCTGGCAGAGCTCCTGGATAAATAGCTTGGTGAAGGGAAACATTTTGAGGTTGCGAGCACATGAAAGATATTTAGATTTAACGGTTATTTGATTGGTAATTAGCAACGGTTAGGCACTTAAAACACACACTGTAAATTCCTACTCAGCCCAGCTCATCTCAGCACATGATTCTAAAACTAGGCAGATGAGCTCTAATGTTTTTGGGACTCAAGGAGGAAGCAGAGAAAGAGAGACAGTAAACTGATGCAGTAATAGAGTCTGTCTGCTTTCATGAGTGAATGATCAACCAGCAACTATTCTAATGCTTTATTGAGACACACAACAACAACAAAAACAATGTGTCTGCTATCTCACTGGGATCTTACAGGTCACGTCCAGCAGGAGGCGAAGGGTAGAAAGAGAGATGGGGGGGATGAAGACGTTTGTGGTGAGAGAGAGAAACATCAGCATACCAATAAGGAAAGAACACAAGTGTTATGTCATATTCATGAGAGAAGTAGTCTGAAGACAACAAAACAGAGATGACTCAGGAGAATGTAAGTTCACACAGACCCAGAGAGTAAAGGGAAACACTAAACTGTGTGTGTGTGTTCATATTCTTTAGTGCATGATAAATGTCCCTGTTATGCTCAGAGACTTCCCTCTGTGTCACTCTCTCTCTCTCTTGGTGTCACCACACCACACTACACCACTACACTACAACACTACACTGCAAAACTTAAGTTAGTGCTTAACACGGCTGCTAGAATCTTGACTAGAACCAAAAAATGTGATCATATTTCTCCAGTGCTAGCCTCTCTACACTGGCTTCCTGTTAAGGCAAGGGCTGACTTCAAGGTTTTACTGCTAACCTACAAAGCATTACATGGGCTTGCTCCTACCTATCTTTCCGATTTGGTCCTGCCGTACATACCTACATATATGCTACAGTCACAAGACGCAGGCCTCCTTACTGTCCCTAGAATTTCTAAGCAAACAGCTGTAGGCAGGGCTTTCTCCTATAGAGCTTCATTTTTATGGAATGGTCTGCCTATCCATGTGAGAGACGCAGACTCGGTCTTGATCTTTAAGTATTTTTTGAAGACTCATCTCTTCAGTAGGTCCTATGATTGAGTGTAGTCTGGCCCAGGAGTGTGAAGGTGAATGGAAAGGCACTGGAGCAACGAACCACCCATGCTGTCTCTGCCTGGCCGGTTCCCCTCTCTCCACTGGGATTCTCTGCCTCTATCCCTATTACAGGGGCTGAGTCACTGGCTTACTGGTGTTCTTCCATGCCGTCCCTAGGAGGGATGCGTCACTTGAGTGGGTTGAGTCACTGACGTGATCTTCCTGTCTGGGTTGGCGCCCCCCCTTGGGTTGTGCTGTGGGGGAGATCTTTGTGAGCTATACTCGACCTTGTCTCAGGATGTTAAGTTGGTGGTTGAAGATATCCCTCTAGTGGTGTGGGGGCTGTGCTTTGGCAAAGTGGGTGGGGTTATATCCTGCCTGTTTGGCCCTGTCCGGGGGTATCGTCGGATGGGGCCACAGTGTCTCCCGACCCCTCCTGTCTCAGACTCCAGTATTTATGCTGCAGTAGTTTATGTGTCGGGGGGCTAGGGTCAGTCTGTTATATCTGGAGTATTTCTCCTGTCTTATCCGGTGTCCTGTGTGAATTTAAGTATGCTCTCTCTAATTCTCTCTCTCGCTCTCTTTCTTTCTTTCTTTCTTTCTTTCTTTCTTTCTTTCTTTCTTTCTTTCTTTCTTTCTCTCTCTCTCTCTCTCTCGGAGGACCTGGGCCCTAGGACCATGCCTCAGGACTACCTGGCCTGATGACTCCTTGCTGTCCCCAGTCCACCTGGCCGTGCTGCTGCTCCAGTTTCAACTGTTCAGCCTGCGGCTATGGAACCCTGACCTATTCACCGGACGTGCTACCTGTCCCAGACCTGCTGTTTTCAACTCTTTAGAGACAGCAGGAGCGGTAGAGAAACTCTGAATGATCGGCTATGTAAAGCCAACTGACATTTACTCCTGAGGTGCTGACTTGTTGCACCCTCGACAACCACTGTGATTATTATTATTTGACCCTGCTGGTCATCTATGAACATTTGAACATCTTGGCCATGTTCTGTTATAATCTCCACCCGGCACAGCCAGAAGAGGACTGGCCACTCCTCATAAGCCTGGTTCCTCCCTAGGTTTCTTCCTAGGTTCTGGCCTTTCTAGGGAGTTTTTCCTAGCCACCGTGCTTCTCCACCTGCATTGCTTGCTGTTTTGGGTTTTAGGCTGGGTTTCTGTACTTCACTGTGAGATATCAGCTGATGTAAGAAGGGCTTTATAAATACATTTGATTTGATTTGATTTTTTTATGGAATATCTACATAGGCGTACAGAGGCCCATTATCGGCAGCCATCACTCCTGTGTTGCAATGGCATGTTGTGTTAGCTAATCCAAGTTTATAATTTTAAAAGGCTAATTGATCATTACAAAACCCTTTTGCAATTATGTTAGCACAGCTGAAAACTGTTGTTCTGATTAATGAAGCAAACTGTCCTTTAGACTAGTTGAGTATCTGGAGCATCAGCATTTGTGGGTTCGATTACAGGCTCAAAATGGCCAGAAACAAAGCACTTTCTTCTGAAACTTGTCAGTGTATTCTTGTTCTGAGAAATTAAGGCTATTCTATGCGAGAAATTGCCAAGAAACTGAAGATATCGTACAACGCTGTGTACTACTCTCTTAACAGAACAGCACAAACTGGCTCTAACTAGAATATAAAGAGGAGTGGGAGGCCACGGTGCACAACTGAGCAAGAGGACAAGTACATTAGAGTGTCTAGTTTGAGAAACAGATGCCTCACAAGTCTTCAACTGGCAGCTTCATTAAATAGTACCCGCAAAACACCAGTCTCAACGTCAACAGTAAAGAGGTGACTCCGGGATGTTGGCCTTCTCGGCAGAGTTGCAAAGAAAAAGCCATATCTCAGACTGGCCATTAAAAAGAAAATATTAAGATGGGCAAAAGAACACAGCCACTGGACAGAGGAACTTTGATAGGATGATTTCTATTCAAGCTGTTTTGTGTATGATCTCTGCCAGTAAAGTCCGATGTGATCTTCTTTACTCTGTAAAAGCCAAAATCAGTTAAACATCTTTTGAGTCAAAGTAGAGTAGAAAATAACGTGACACAGCTATGACTGGGTCTGACTCAGTGTCACAGACACACAGACAGAGAAGCCACAGGTGGCTTAGCCCGGTTGGTGGTGGTGGCATCAACTGTGTGTGTGTGTGTGTGTGTCAAGTGTGTGTGTCAAGTGTGTGTGTGTGTGTCAATTGTATGTGTCAAGTGTGTGTGTGTGTGTCAAGTGTGTGTGTGTGTCAAGTGTGTGTGTGTGTGTCAATTGTGTGTGTGTCAAGTGTGTGTGTGTCAAGTGTGTGTGTGTTTGTGTTTGTGTCAAGTGTCCTGTGTGGCTCAGTTGGTAGAGCATGGCACTTGCAATGCCAGTGTTGTGGGTTTGATTCCCACAGACGGATTCCCACTTGACACACAGACAGAGAAGCCACAGGTGGCTTAGCCCGGTTGGTGGTGGTGGCATCAACTGTGTGTGTGTGTCAAGTGTGTGTGTTGTGTGTGTGTGTGTCAATTGTGTGTGTCAAGTGGGTGTGTGTCTGTGTGTCAAGTGTGTTTGTGTTTGTGTCAAGTGTCCTGTGTGGCTCAGTTGGTAGAGCATGGCACTTGCAATGCCAGTGTTGTGGGTTTGATTCCCATGGAGGACCAGTAAGAAAGAAGTATAAAAATGCCAGTGTTGTGGGTTTGATTTCCATGGAGGACCAGTGAGAAAGAAGTATAAAAATGCCAGTGTTGTGGGTTTGATTCCCATGGAGGACCAGTAAGAAAGAAGTATAAAAATGCCAGTGTTGTGGGTTTGATTCCCATGGAGGACCAGTAAGAAAGAAGTATAAAAATGCCAGTGTTGTGGGTTTGATTCCCATGGAGGACCAGTAAGAAAGAAGTATAAAAATGGATGTTGATAAGTAGTTGAGATTTGCTCAGTCCATCCTGACCGT
The DNA here is from genome assembly GCF_901001165.1 of Salmo trutta. Classification (NCBI taxonomy): domain Eukaryota; kingdom Metazoa; phylum Chordata; class Actinopteri; order Salmoniformes; family Salmonidae; genus Salmo; species Salmo trutta. The sequence continues at coordinate 40,152,675 of NC_042980.1, forward strand.
ACCAAATCTGAACCAATCATAGACGACTATGTTTTACAAGTTTGGACAGCACAATACAGCACAGAACAGTAGAGTACATTACAGAACAGTAAAATAAAGAAAATTAGAGTAGAGTTCAGTACAGTATAGTAGAGCACACTAGAGTAGAGTACAGTATAATGTACTGTATTGTACTATATTATATTATGTACTGTACATATCTACTTTACTGAACTCTACTGTACTCTACTGTACTCTACTGTGCTGTACTGCACACTACTTTACTGTACTGTACTGTACTGTACTGTAGTTAAATAACAAAAATAAATGTTTTCAAACTCAAGGTGTCATGTCATAGCTGACACCCCATTCTTTCTGGAGACATCTTTCGATCTTAATTCAGAGCAAATATTTAACAGAGTTTTTGGAAAATGTGGTCGCATAAAAACCTGAGGGAGATTTTACCATTCTTCCAGTAAATGTGTTTGTGTGAAATGTTCTGTGGAAATTGTTAAAAGTACTCCTTGTGCATAGAGTTGTATGGTTTGTTAAACTTTGAAATCAATGTTTTTGTTTGGTATACATTTTAAAGTGAAAAATCTGAGTCGCAGCGTTGAATAGCCCTGAACCATCAGGGCCATCTATAACTATTACCTAACTATTATCTGAACAGTACCAGATTTTATATGTGTGTGTGTCTGTCTGTGTGTGTGTGAGTGTGTGATAATACTCTCTCTCTTCTTTGCCCTTCAGATAGGGGCCACGACCAGGTCAGGCTGTGATGTTTAGCCGGTGTGTATGTGTGTGTGCGTGTGTTCTCGGTTCCCAGGGCTGCATTTCTAGTACCATTTACACCATGCAAAGCTAGAACTTTCATATCTCCCTTCCCCAGTACAGCTGGGGAGTGCGTTTCGACAAAGATCAGCAAAGGTAAGAAATTATTTATAATACTATTTCTGAGTTTTGTTGACTCCAGAACTTGGCTGGTAACTGTATAGCTTGCTTTGATGGCTTTCGCCGTAAAGCTATTTTGAAATCTGACACAGCGGTTGCATTAAGGAGAAGTGTATATATAATTCTTCCAATAACTGTTGTAAATTTTATCAACGTTTATGACAAGTATTTTTGTAAATTGATGTGCTCATTCACCAGCAGTTTTGGAGGCAAAACATTTTCTGAACATCACGCGCCAATGTAAAATGTTTTTTTTTTATATAAATATGAACTTTATCAACAAAACATACATGTATTGTGTAACATTAAGTCCTGGGAGTGTCATCTGATGAAGATCGTCAAAGGTTAGTGATTAATTTTAGCTGTATTTCTGTTTTTTGTGACGCCTCTCCTTGCTTGGAAAATGGCTGTGTGGTTTTTCTTGTCTCAGCGCTGTCCTAACATAATCTAATGTTATGCTTTCGCCATAAAGCCTTTTGAAATCGGACAATGTGGTTGGATTAACGAGAAGTGTATCTTTAAAATGGGATATAATAGTTGTATGTTTGAGAAATTTGAATTATGAGATTTTTGTTGTTTTGAATTTGCTGCCCTGCTATTTCACTGGCTGTTGAATAGTGTGTCCCGCGGGTGGGACGCTAGCGTCCCACATACCCCAGAGAGGTTACAGAGTTTAAGTATAGCCAATTGGAATTTGTGGTCTGTATATTTTATCATTTATCATTGAGGATACCATCAACACCACAGGCCTTTTTGGGTTGGAGGGTTTGTATTTTGTCATGTAGTTCATTCAATGTAATTGGAGAATCCAGTGGGTTCTGGTAGTCTTTAAAGCTGATTCTAAGATTTGTATTTGATCATGTATATGTTTTTACTGTCTGTTCTTTGTTATTGGGCCAAAAAGATTGGAGTGGTTCATATATTGATCTGATTTTTGACGTGCTGTTCCTTCTTTTTCCGTAGTGTATTTCTGTATTGTTTTAGGTATTCACCATAGTGAAGGCATAGGCTCAGGTTTTTTGGGTTGGATAGGTTTCTCAATGTCTTTCTTAGGTTCTTGTATTCTTCATCAAACCATTTGTCATTGTTCATTTTGTGGAACGTTTTGTCCAGGAAGTTGTCTAAAAGGGATTTAATTTGTTGTTGCCTAATTGTTTCTTGGTAGGTTTTCACACTACTTTCCTTCCATCTATAGCATTTCTTAATATTATTCAGTTCCTTTGCCTTTGATGCCTCATGATTGAGTATTGCTCTGTTCAAGTAGACTGTGATTTTGCTGTGATCTGATAGTGGTGTCAGTGGACTGACTGTGAACGCTCTGAGAGACTCTGGGTTGAGGTCAGTGATAAAGTAGTCCACAGTACTACTGCCAAGAGATGAGCTATAAGTGTACATAGGAGTCCCTATGGGGATTCTAGTGGGTAGCACACAGGAGGACATTTTTCTTTGTTGAGATAAAAAAAAAATATATAATTCTAACCAAATGTAAAATGTTCCTGTTTTGATTTATTTAATTGAGTGAGTTTGCACTATACCAAATTAGCATACCCCCTGAGTCTCTTCCTTGTTCCACACCTGGTCGTTTCGTGAATGGGACTACCAGCCCTCTGTAACCTAGAGGGAAACCAGTGGGTCCATCTCCTCTATACCATGTTTCTTGTAGGATGACAATGTCTGTATTTCTGATTTCTTTGGTGAAGTCCAGGTTCCTGCACTTTAGGCCAAAGGCAGATGACCTCAGGCCTTGGATATTCCAGGATGAGATAGTGAGGGCTTTGTGTTCCATAAAGTGTCCAATGTTGTTAGTCATGTGGTCTCTCTCTCTCTCTCTCTCTCTCTCCTCTCTCTTTCTCCTTCTCTCTCCCTCTCTCTCTCCTTCTCACACTCTCTCCCTCTCTCTCTCGCTCTCCCTCTCTCCTTATCTCTCTCTCTCTCTCCTTCTCTCTCTCACCTTCTCTCTCGTTGACTCGTTGACTCAGTTCTGCAATTACACACACACACACACACACACACACACACACACACACACACACACACACAATGTTGTACACACATATCAGGGCTCCTGCTGTGAAGGGATGCTGCGATGACTAATGAGAAAAGAAAGAGAGAGAAAAAGAAAAGTGAGAGAGAATTTGGTGAGGTTATATTTGAGTGCGAGGTAACCACGTCTAAATTGAGAGGTCTTGGGGTGTGTGTGTGTGTGTGTGTGTATACTGTGCATTGCAAGTAGCACTCTGTTAATCCTGTGAGGTCATCAGAGGAAGGAGATTTTGTGGTGTGTGTGTGTGTGTATGTGTGCACATCAAAGCAACAGAGCAGCATCTGAGGCTGAATGAAGAGTCGTGACCATCTATTTTCACCTCTCTCTCTTTCTCTCTCTCTTTCCGCCTCTCTCTCTCTGTCTCCTTCTCTCTGTTTCCCTCTGCCTCGCTCTCTGTCTCTCTCTCTCTTTCTGTCTCATTCTCTGTCTCTCTTGCTCTGTCTCTTTCTGTCTCTCTCGCTGCCTCTCTCGCTTTCTGTCTCTCTCTGTGTCTTTCTCTGTCTCAGTTGCTCTCTCTTGCTGTCTGTCTGGCTGTCTCTCTCTCTCTCGCTCTCTGTCTCTCTCCTCACAGAGCAGCATCCAATCATATACAGTATGTGCTGTGTAGTTGTGAGAACCAATCACACATACAGAGATGATATACACTGAGTGTACAAAACATTAAGAACACGTGATTTGATCATCAGGGTATGGACTCTATAAGGTGTCGATGCTGGCCGATGTTGACTCCAATGCTCCCCACAGTTGTGTCAAGTTGGCTGGATGTCCTTTGGGTGGAGGACCATCCTTGATACACACGGGAAACTGTTGAGCATGAAACACTCAGCAGCGTTGCAGTTCTTGAAACACTCAAACTAGTGTGCCTGGCACATAGTACCATACCCCATTACAAGGCAATTAAATATTTTGTCGTGTCCATTCACCCTCTGAATGGCACACATACACAATCCATGTCTCAGTTGTCTTAATGCTTAAAAATCCTTCTTTAACCTGTCTCCTTACCTTCATCTACACTGATTGACGTGGATTTAACAGGTGACATCAATAAGGGATCATAGCTTTCACCAGTATTCACCTGGTCAGTCTGTCATGGAAAGAGCAGGTGTTCCTTTTGTTCCTTTTGTCCACTCAGTGTATACTGAGTGAATAGTACAAACACACGTTTCTGCTAGGTAACAGTGGCTGAGTTACACACACGCGCACACACACAGACACACACACACACTAGTGCTGAACAATTAGTGCTTTTTGTGGTCGGTTCAGTTTCATTTCAATTATTTAAAAAAATATAACAGATTTCGGTTTAGATGATTATTTTTTACATTAAATGCACTATGCATTATGTGAGTTGAATGCTGTAACAACACTGAATAAAACAATTATTAATACAAGTCCCATGATGGTAGTGACTGTCCATTACTGCTTATCACTTATTAACCATCATTTACTCACGTTACTTTAATAAAATATTTCAGTTGTTGAGTGAGTATTTTACATTTGTTTTATTTGATGACTTTATTATTCCATTCCACGTCATCATCTCTATAAAGCTGCTGCCTATGCTGTCTGACAAAATCACTATTTTAGTAGTTCCTCAAAGTAAATAAGGCATATTGTTATGACTGCTGAATACAAACTATCAATCACTTAGATCATGTATTTTCAGGTACAGATACCTTGCGAAGCAACTGCTTTCTATCCCTCTCCACTGAGCATTCTTCTCTTCTCTCCGTGTCTGCCCGCCACTAACCTAACGTTGCAGGTGTAACAGAAACATACCGGCACACAACAGATTATGGCCATCGTAGTTAATTACAAAGTTTTTGGCGCTTAACTATGTCGAATTTTGTCCTATTGGTAACTACAACTCCCTACTACATCGCACAGTTTGGGCTTGATCTGATTTATCTTTAGAGAAACTATGCAATGTGCGCATTGAGCTCACAGGAAAATAATTGAAGGAGATGGAATTCAAACAATTGAACCGACGTCGGTCAATTAGTTGTTTTAAAACCCGAAAAATAACTGACATTTCAGTTAATTGCTCAGCACTAACACGCACGCACGCACGCACACACACACACACACACACACACACACACACACACACACACACACACACACACACACACACACACACACACACACACACACACACACGTCACTCTCTGTCCATTTAGATATACACATGTATACACACTTGGTTTTGATTTGATTAGGATCCCCATTAGCTGTTGTGATAGCAGCAGCTACTCTTCCTCTGGGGTCCACACAAAACATGAAACAGAACATTAATAGACAAGAACAGCTCAAGGACAGAACTACATACATTTACAACGTCACACACAGCCTACATATCAGTACAGTCGTGGCCAAAAGTGTTGAGAATTACACAAATATTAATTTCCACAAAGTTTGCTGCTTCAGTGTGTTTAGATATTTTTGTCAGATGTTACTATGGAATACTGAAGTATAATTACAAGCATTTCATAATGTCAAATGGTTTTATTGACAATTACATAAAGTTGATGCAAAGAGTCAATATTTTCAGTGTTGACCCTTCTTTTTCAAGACCTCTGCAATCCGCCCTGGCATGCTGTCAATTAACTTCTGGGCCACATCCTGACTGATGGCAGCCCATTCTTGCACAATCAATGCTTAGAGTTTTTCAGAATTTGTGGGTTTTTGTTTGTCCACCCATCTCTTGAGGATTGACCACAAGTTCTCAATGGGATTAAGGTCTGGGGAGTTTCCTGGCCATGGACCCAAAATATAAATGTTTTGTTCCCCGAGTCACTTAGTTATCACTTTTTCCTTATGGAAAGGTGCTCCATCATGCTGGAAAAGGCATTGTTCGTCACCAAACTGTTCCTGGATGGTTGGGAGAAGTTGCTCTCGGAGGATGTGTTGGAACCATTCTTTATTCATGGCTGTGTTCTTAGGCAAAATTGTGAGTGAGCTCACTCCCTTGGCTGAGAAGCAACCCAGGATGTCCTGGTGCTCACCTTGTCTTCTCCGGACAAGCTCTTTTCTGGATGCCCCAAACAATCGGAAAGGGGATTCATCAGAGAAAATGACTTTACCCCAGTCCTCAGCAGTCCAATCCCTGTACCTTTTGCAGAATATCAGTCTGTCCCTGATGTTTTTCCTAGAGACAAGTGGCTTCTTTGCTGCCCTTATTGACACCAGGACATCCTCCAAAAGTCTCACTCTGCGTGCAGATGCACTCACACCTGCCTGCTGCCATTCCTGAGTAAGCTCTGCACTGGTGGTGCCCCGATCCCGCAGCTGAATCAACTTTAGGAGATGGTCCTGGCGCTTGCTGGACTTTCTTGGGCACCCTGAAGCCTTCTTCACAACAATTGAACCGCTCTCCTTGAAGTTCTTGATGATCCGATAAATGGTTGATTTATGTGCAATCTTACTGGCAGCAATATCCTTGCCTGTGAAGCCATTTTTGTGCAAAGCAATGATGACGGCACATGTTTCCTTGCAGGTAACCATGGTTGACAGAGGAAGAACAATGATTCTTCAATGATACCCTCCTTTGAAGCTTCCAATCTGTTATTCAAACTCAATCAGCATGACAGAGTGATCTCCAGCCTTGTCCTCATCAACACTCACACGTGTTAACAAGAGAATCACTGACATGATGTCAGCTGGTTCTTTTGTGGCAGGGCTGAAATGCAGTAGAAATGTTTTTTGGGGATTCAGTTAATTTGCAACTAATTGCAATTCATGTGATCACTCTTCATAACATTCTGGAGTATATGCAAATTGCCATCATACAAACTGAGGCAGCAGACTTTGTGAAAATTAATATTTGTGTCATTCTCAAAACTTTTGGCCACGACTGTATATACACATAATATTTAGGTCAAATAGGGGAGAGGTGATGTGTGGTGAGTTTTTGCTTAATCAGTTTTTTTAAACCAGGTTTGCTGTTCACTTGAGCAATCTTTGATGAAAGGGAGTTCCATGTAATCAGACCCCTGGTGGCATGTCTATTGGGGTACGTGTGTGTATGTGTGTGTCAGTGCTGTATGTAAATTGACTATGCAAAAAATTTTGAATTTCCAACACATTAATGTTTCTTATAAAAACAAGAAGTGATGCAGTCAGTCTCTCCTCTACTTTTAGCCAAGAGAGACTGGCATGTATAGTATTAATATTAACCCTCTGATTACAGTGAAGATCAAGACGTGAATCTCTTTTCTGGACCAGCTGCAGTTTTTCTAGGTCCTTCTTTGCAGCACTGGACCTCCTGACCACCTGACTGGACAATATCACATCAAGACACACATAATACGCCTAAGCACTGTCCTCCGTTGTGTGTGTGTGTATATGTGTGTGATGCATTATACTGCTACTGATGTACTGTCTAAGTGGATCCAACGGTGCCACAAATTTAATTAAACGCCTGACATTCACCAGCACACACACGCGCACACGCACGCACGCACACACACACGCACACACACACACACACACACACACACACACACACACACACACACACGCACACACACACACACACACACACACACAAAACAAACGTACATGGTTGTATAATCTGAACCCAAACCACCCAAACCGCCCAAACCACAGTTTGGGTTAAGATTATATAACCTTGTACGTTTGTTTTGTTTGGGTCGTCAAAGTCAATTTATAATCTTTGTTACATTTTATTTTCTATTATTCATTGATGCTTTGTAAATCCATTTGAATTCAATCACATTTTGACAGCACCCCTTTTGAATGGAACGAAATCTTCTATGCATATTTGCCCACAGAAAGTGGCATTTTAATACAGAATGTATCTCTTCCTAAACCCAGTGTAATAGTAGTGGAACAAACTGACAACCCAGTGTAATAGTAGTGGAACAAACTGACAACCCAGTGTAATAGTAGTGGAACAAACTGACAACCCAGTGTAATAGTAGTGGAACAAACTGACAACCCAGTGTAATAGTAGTGGAACAAACTGACAACCCAGTGTAATAGTAGTGGAACAAACTCAACCCAGTGTAATAGTAGTGGAACAAACTCAACCCAGTGTAATAGTAGTGGAACAAACTGACAACCCAGTGTAATAGTAGTGGAACAAACTCAACCCAGTGTAATAGTAGTGGAACAAACTGACAACCCAGTGTAATAGTAGTGGAACAAACTCAACCCAGTGTAATAGTAGTGGAACAAACTGTCAACCCAGTGTAATAGTAGTGGAACAAACTCAACCCAGTGTTAGAGCAGAGGACCAAACTCATATTCAGCTAGTCCCATAATAGATATAAATTATTTTCCCAAGAAACCAGGACTGAATGGCTCAGTCCCATTAATTAATTAATTAATTAATTCAATCTCTGCTGAGTAAAGAGCAGTGGTTTTTAAACATAATTATGAATACATTCCCTCTTTTTCCCTCCAGGGAGAAACAGAGCTAAAAGCCATAGAGGATTTAGGTGCTTAAGGAGGTTGATGTGCTTAAGGTGGCGGAGGAGGTTGAGGTGGTTGAGGTGGTTGAGGAGGTTGATGAGGTTGATGTGGTTGAGGAGGTTGAGGTGGTTGATGTGGTTGATGTGGTTGAGGTGGTTGAGGTGGTTGAGGAGGTTGAGATGGTTGATGAGGTTGATGAGGTTGATGTGGTTGATGAGGTTGAGGAGGTTGATGTGCTTAAGGTGGTTGAGGTGGTTGAGGTGGTTGATGTGGTTGAGGTGGTTGAGGTGGTTGAGGTGGTTGAGGTGGTTGATGAGGTTGATGAGGTTGAGGTGGTTGATGTGGTTGAGGAGGTTGAGGTGGTTGAGGTGGTTGAGGTGGTTGATGTGGTTGAGGTGGTTGAGGTGGTTGAGGTGGTTGAGGAGGTTGATGTGGTTGAGGAGGTTGATGTGGTTGAGGAGGTTGATGTGGTTGATGTGGTTGAGGAGGTTGAGGTGGGTGATGTGGTTGAGGTGGGTGATGTGGTTGATGTGGTTGAGGTGGTTGAGGTGGTTGATGTGGTTGATGTGGTTGAGGTGGTTGAGGTGGGTGATGTGGTTGAGGTGGGTGATGTGGTTGATGTGGTTGATGTGGTTGAGGTGGTTGAGGTGGTTGATGAGGTTGATGAGGTTGATGTGGTTGAGGTGGTTGAGGTGGTTGAGGAGGTTGAGGTGGTTGATGAGGTTGATGAGGTTGATGTGGTTGATGTGGTTGAGGTGGTTGAGGTGGTTGAGGAGGTTGATGTGGTTGATGTGGTTGATGAGGCTGAGGAGGTTGATGTGCTTAAGGTGGTTAATGAGGTTGATGTGGTTGATGAGGTTGATGAGGTTGATGTGCTTGATGAGGTTGATGAGGTTGATGTGCTTAAGGTGGTTGAGGTGGTTGATGTGCTTAAGGTGGTTGATGAGGTTGAGGTGGTTGATGTGGTTGATGAGGTTGAGGAGGTTGGTGAGGTTGATGTGCTTAAGGTGGTTGAGGTGGTTGATGTGGTTGATGAGGTTGAGGTGGTTGAGGTGGTTGAGGAGGTTGAGGAGGTTGATGAGGTTGAGGTGGTTGATGAGGTTGATGAGGTTGAGGTGGTTGATGTGGTTGAGGAGGTTGATGTGGTTGATGAGGTTGATGAGGTTGATGTGGTTGATGTGGTTGAAGAGGTTGATGAGGTTGATGACGTTGAGGTGGTTGAGGTGGTTGAGGAGGTTGAGGTGGTTGAGGTGGTTGATGAGGTTGAGGTGGTTGAGGTGGTGGAGTGACAGCTACAGTACAGGAGTGCAGGACTCTCTCTCTGTCCCCCCTTATTTGTCTCTATCTTTCTCATCCCCCACGTAGATGAAATTAATATGTTACCATAGCAATCCTCTGGAGCACAGTGGCACGACACCTCTACAATCAACAGGTAGCTCAAACACAGTGTTTTCCCAAGATTACTTTCTGCCTACAAATCAACTTTTTGGGCCTCTCTAAGCTACAATTGTATGGGAAACACTGACTCCCTGTTTGGTTATGATCTCAGTAACTAGTTTCCTCTCTTCAGATTCTGTAAACTTAGCCCTGAGTAAGAGTTGTGAAGACATTAGAAGTGCTAGCTTCAGGGCCACTGACTAGATCGATAATCTGTCCCCCTCTGTGAACGTTCATAGATTAGTCTTCCTTCTCTTTCTCATCTCTCTGTTCACTGCGAGATCTCTCTCTCTCTCTCCCTCTCTCTATCTCTCTCTCTCTCTCTCCTCAGCCTACACAGTTCTGTGCTTCGGCTAAGAGTCATTCCATTGGATGGATTTATGAGCTAAAGGTTCTCTTCAGTCAGTATGGCATGACGCTAACTGAACAGAGCGTTGGTTGAGAATTGATTAGCTATTTGGCTAATGTTAGGCAACAAATCAGCTAGCTAATCCACAGTGTCTGTCTGTCTGTCTGTCTGTCTGTCTGTCTGTCTGTCTGTCTGTCTGTCTGTCTGTCTGTCTGTCTGTCTGTCTGTCTGTCTGTCTGTCTGTCTGTCTGTCTGTCTGTCTGTCTGTCTGTCTGTCTGTCTGTCTGTCTGTCTGTCTGTCTGTCTGTCTGTCACAAAGATAAACAGAAAGACACAGCAAATTTTGGCAACTTTACTCTTAACCAGACTATTTCTTTCTTTCTCTCTCCCCCCCTCTCTCCCCTCCTCTCTCTATCCCCCCTCTCTCCCCCCCTCCTCTCTCCCCCCCCCCTCTCTCTCCCCCCCCTCTCTCTCCCCTCCTCTCTCCCCCCCCCCCTCTCTCTCCCCTCCTCTCTCTCCCCCCCTCTCTCCCCCTCCTGACATTAGTGTTCTCCTGAGGCACCATGTAAAGCTGTAATTGTCCCAGTGTCACCAGCTGCCATTTAATCACATGTATCATTCTCACACACACCAAAGGCTCCAAGTTCATCTGCACTACAGTATCTCTGCTACTTCACCAGCGACTAGATTCACTGGAACAGTGTATAGAAGTGCAGATATTCAGAATCACAGATGATTTTATAGCCATTGTAAAACAAAGTTAATGCTAAAATGCTGAAGACTTTGGCCTTGTGATCTCGGCAGTGGACTGGATGGAATCTGTAAGTCCATAAAATGAAGAATGCTGGTGGATTCCATCTTCCATTCCAAGTCCCACGCATCAGACAGTTGAAGAGGGTGAAACAACAGCAGCTATCTCCAACCTCTTCTATCCAGCACTATTGGCACTACTGTTCCTTTGTGACCAGTAGAAAAGAGACTCACACCACACACAAAGGCTGAGGGTCACCGGTATATGAAGTGATTGATCTTCAAGAATAGAACATGGAAATATGAAGGTACAGATTAGCCAAATGGTTTTACCTGAGCATGACCCAAAACTAAGGATTTATTAGCCAGCCCTACTTTTGTTATCATGGATTGCTGATTGGGCTCATTGATTCCAGTTGATAAATAAATGCTGCGCTCATGGAATGGCTTTGAGCACTACTGAAAAGTGTTTCGGAAGCCGTGTGGCTCAGTTGGTAGAGCATGGTGTTTGCAACGCCAGGGTTGTGGGTTCGATTCCCACGGGGGACCAGTACGGGGGAATTTTTTTAATCAAATGTATGCATTCACTACTGTAAGTCGCTCTGGATAAGAGCGTCTGCGAAATGACTAAAATGTAAAATGTAAATGTAATTGAGGGGTAAGAGCCAGAGCGGGGCTTGAACCAGTAATCCTGCTGTTGCAAGGCAAGCACACAGTCTCCTGTGCCACAAAGGTCTAGACCTCTTGGCAGAGGCTGTAGTAACATACACTTAACATCCACGGAGACTAATGTATTTAAATAGAAATGATCATTGAACCACTCCAGACTAAAACTTTATTTGAAGAGTACTTACGACTACATAAGCACTTCATAACATATTCATAACCCATACATACTGCATTCATCAGCAGTACTGTACATAATGTCAACAACCACAACACATAACGACAATATCAACTTGGGGTTGTTGACATTTAGTGTTACCAAGAGAGAACACTGTAAAGTCAGTGACACAAGAGCGCTCCAGTCATATTCTCCTAACTCTTCACTGATCCTCTCAGTGATCTCCTTTACCACTGATGCTGTTAGCAGATTAAACGTTAATGGTTTAGGATAATGATGCTCCATTTGTTTTGTTTTCTCTCTCTCTCTTGCTCTCTCGCTCTCTGGCTCTCTCAATTCAATTCAAGGGGCTTTATTGGTATGGGAAACATATGTTTATATTGCCAAAGCAAGTGAAATAGATAAGAAACAAAAGTGAAATAAACAATAAAAAATTAACAGTAAACATTACTCACAAATGTTCCAAAAGAACAAAGACATTTCAAATGTCATATTATGTGTTGTAACAATGTGCAAATAGTTAAAGTACAAAAGTGAAAATAAATAAACATAAATATAGGTTGTATTTACAATGGTGTTTGTTCTTCACTGGTTGCCCTTTTCTTGTGGCAACAGGTCACAAATCTTGCTGCTGTGATGGCACACTGTGGTATTTCACCCAGTAGATATGGGAGTTTATCAAAGTTGGATATGTTTTGGAATTCTTTGTGGGTCTGTGTAATCTGAGGGAAAAATGTGTCTCTAATATGGTCATACATTTGGCAGGAGGTTAGGAAGTGCATATCAGTTTCCACCTCGTTTTGTGGGCAGTGTGCACATAGCCTGTCTTCTATTGAGAGCCAGGTCTGCCTACGGTGGCCTTTCTCAATAGCAAGGCTAGGCTCACTGAGTCTGTACATAGTCAAAGCTTTCCTTAAGTTTGGGTCAGTCACAGTGGTCAAGTATTCTGCCACTGTGTACTCTCTGTTTAGGGCCAAATAGCGCTCTCTCTCTCTCTGTCTCTCTTCCCATCCACTTTCTTCCTACTCTCCTCTCACTCCTCCTCTCGTCTCTATCCTCCCCTCCTCCCTCTTCCTCTCTTCCTCCCTTCCTCTCGCTATCTTCTCCTCCTCTCTCTATCCTCTTATCCTATTGATCCTTTTCTCATCTCTTTACCCTCCCTTTCTTCCTCCATAGTAAATCATTGATAAGCTGCAGGCCCATAACCACAGCAGAGCAGCAGAGGATTAGAAAACATTTAAAACCAAACTGACTCCACACAGAGACAACATGTTTATAGTAGATAGGCTATGATCTGCCACACCATCTATATCCCCCATGGATCATAACACAGCACTACAGACAAGAAACACACGCACAAATACACTCCATCTCTCCCCTTCCTCTCTCTCTCTCTCTCTCTCTCTCTCTCTCTCGTTAGGGAGCATATAAAACCTGAAATGACTACTGTGCTGCAGCAGCAGTGAGTGTATATGAATGTGTGTATGAATGCATCTGTCCCGTTAAAACACACTGTGGTTGGTTGTCATGAGGCATCGCTCTGTGTTGTGGGAGAAAGGCAATTAGGCTGGGGATCCTGGCACTGTCACACACACACAGACATGTTTTAACAGACAGTCTAAATGAGTATGGCCCGCCAGTGTTTTGGCTCGTCTATTGCTAGCGAGCTGTGATGGATTACATATTACAGAGAGGAAACCACTGACACTGTCACGTCCTGACCAGTAAAAGGGGTTATTTGTCATTGTAGTATGGTCAGGGTGTGGCAGGGGGTGTTTGTTTTGGGTGTTTTAATGTTTTTGGGGTTTTGTTCTATTTTATATTTCTATGTTTATTCTAGTTCTATGTTGGTTTTTGGCAACGACCTCCAATTAGAGGCAGCTGCTTGTTGTTGTCTCTAATTGGAGGCCATATTTAGTTTGTTTCACTTGTGTTTTGTGGGTGGTTGCTTTCTGTATAGTTGGGTTACCTTACAGAACTGTTGGTTGTCGTTTATTGTTTTTGTTTAAGTGTTCACTTTATTTAGTAAATAAAGAAGATGATCACTATACCCGCTGCGTTTTGGTCTCCTCAATACGACCGTTATGACTGACACAGTCATTTATATGATGCCAAAATATGTGTCTGAGACACTGAGCGAAGTACCTGATCAAATGATATACGGCTAGAAACATATTTTCCCGGGAGGGAGGGAGAGAAAGAGACGGAGAGAGATACACACACCTTGATGAATGGTGAAACTGGTAGATCAGTTTGTCTTCTGACCCAAACACAACTCTGGCAGCTCAAAACACTACAGTGAGAAATAGTGAGAACATAGTGAGAACTCTCCTCTAAGCCTGGTCTGGATCTGTGACTGGATGGCTGTGGGGAGAGGAAGTGACATTTCCAGCCCTATGGTTTCATCTCCTAACTAGAGTGGAAGGCTGCTAAGGGCTGGCAGGGACAGATGTGACCTGGGTTTCCCAAGATTCTGTCATCGTTTACATGCAGTGACAGGTCAAAGGCTGTAAGGCTAACCCTAAGGTTATTAGAAGCCAGACTTAAACCTGAGTTTAACCTAATCTTAAACCTGAGTTTAAACCTAACCCTAAACCACACACTGATGGCATCCATTTTTACCACAGCCTCTACTTTAAGAACCCAATCACACACATCCAAACTGACCTCAAAACTGCAGCATTGAAGGTCCCCAAGAACACAGTGGCCTCCATCATTCTTAAATAGAAGAAGTTTGGAACCACCAAGACGCTTCCAACAGCTGGCCGCCCAGCCAAACTTAGTAATCGGGGGAGAAGGGCCTTGATCAGGGAGGTGACGAAGAACCCAATGGTCACTGTGCCTGAACTCCAGAGTTCCTCTGTGAAGATGGGAGAACCTTCCAGAAGGACAACCATCTCTGCAGCTCTCCACCAATCAGGCCTTTATGGTAGTGGCCAGGTGGAAGCCACTCCTGAGTAAAAGGCACATGACAGCCCGCTTGGAGTTTGCCAAAAGGCACCTAAAGGACTCTCAGACCATGACAAACAACATTCTCTGGTCTGATGAAACCAAGATTGAACTCTTTGGTTTGAATGCCAAGCAAGGATCACGTCTGGAGGAAACCTGGCTCCATCCCTTCGGTGAAGATGTTTTTCAGCGGCAGGGACTGGGAGACAAGTCAGGATCGAGGGAAAGATGAACAGAGAAAAGTACAGAGATCCTTGATGAAAACCTCCTCCAGAGTGCTCAGGACAACAACCCTAAGCACACAGCCAAGACAACCCAGGAGTGGCTTCGGGACAAGTCTCTGAATGTCCTTGAGTGGCCCAGTCAGAGTCCGGACTTGGAGAGACCTGAAAAAAGCTGTGCCGCGACGCTCCCCATCCAAGCTGACAGAGCTTGAAAGGATCTGCAGAGAAGAATGGGAGAAACTCCCAAAATACTGGTGTGCCAAGCTTGTAGAGTCATACCCAAGAAGACTCCAGGCTGTAATCGCTGCCAAAGGTGTTTCAACAAAGTACTATATATATATATATATATATATATATTTTAGACATTTGCAAAGAAATTCTAAAAACTGTTTTTGCTTCGTCATTATGGGCTGTTGTGTGTAGATTGATGGGAGAATTTTTAATTTTTTTATCCATTTTAGAATAAGGCTGTAACGTAACAAAATGTGGAAAAAGTCAAGGGGCCTGAATACTTTCTGAAGGCACTGTATGGGGAAATCTGAAGAACCCTTGTAGGTTCTAGATAAGAGTGTAGGTGGAGCTGGGCTGCCCCATCACACTCCTCTTCCCTTTCACCTCTCTCTCCCCACCCCTCCTCTTGTTATGTACACGGCTAATTCTGTTACTCCTCTTTCATTTATCACTTCCTCTCTCAACCACCAACTCCTCTGGGGCAGAGGAACAGCACGATAGACTCAGAGACGCTTACAGCTGCTTAGAAGAGGCGGATGAGGGGTTTTAAAAAGAGGGCAGGAGAAGTACAGAGTGAATGAAAAAGACAGGGAGAGAGACTACAGCCTGAGGATGGGTATCTCATTCCAGAGGGATTGTGTGTTCCATTCCCATTACAGCCCTACAATCAACACATTAACACTAAGGCTTCATAGAGTACTGTGGGTTTGGATCTATATAGGACCAGCATAGAGTACCAGACCTGTTGTTTGTGTGTGTGTGTGTGTCCACAGGCATTACCTCATTCACTACTACACCTCCCTAGACACCAGGTCTTGGAGACAAATGATATTAACCTACAGTATGTTCCAGTCCCACTATTGTGGCAGGTAGCCTAGTGGTTAGTGTTGGACTAGTACCTGAAAGGTTGCTAGATCGAATCCCCAAGCTGACAAGGTAAAAATTTGTCTGTCTGCCCCTGAACAAGGCAGTTAACCTACTGTTCCTCGGCCGTCATTGTAAATAACAATTTGTTCTTAACTGACTTGCCAAGTTAAATAAAGGTTACATAAAAACTGTTACACTGGCCTACATTTTTTCCCAGTCCCACTACTGTTACACTGGCCTACTATCTCAGTCCCAGTCCCACTACTGTTACACTGGCTACTATCTCAGTTCCAGTCCCACTACTGTTACACTGGCCTACAGTATGTTCCAATCCCACTACTGTTACACTGGCCTACTATCTCAGTTCCAGTCCCACTACTGCTACACTGGCCTACAGTATGTCCCAGTCCCACTACTGTTACACTGGCCTACTATCTCAGTTCTAGTCCCACTACTGTTACACTGGCCTACAGTATGTCCCAGTCCCACTACTGTTACACTGGCCTACTATCTCAGTTCCAGTCCCACTACTGTTACACTGGCCTACTATCTCAGTTCTAGTCCCACTACTGTTACACTGGTCTACTATCTCAGTTCCAGTCCCACTACTGTTACACTGGCCTACTATCTCAGTTCCAGTCCCACTACTGTTACACTGGCCTACAGTATGTCCCAGTCCCACTACTGTTACACTGGCCTACTATCTCAGTTCTAGTCCCACTACTGTTACACTGGTCTACTATCTCAGTTCTAGTCCCACTACTGTTACACTGATCTACTATCTCAGTTCCAGTCCCACTACTGTTACACTGGCCTACAGTATGTCCCAGTCCCACTACTGTTACACTGGCCTACTATCTCAGTTCCAGTCCCACTACTTTTACACGGGCCTATAGTATGTCCCAGTCCCACTACTGTTACACTGGCCTACTATCTCAGTTCCAGTCCCACTACTTTTACACGGGCCTACAGTATGTCCCAGTCCCACTACTGTTACACTGGCCTACTATCTCAGTTCCAGTCCCACTACTGTTACACTGGCCTACAGTATGTCCCAGTCCCACTACTGTTACACTGGCCTACTATCTCAGTTCCAGTCCCACTACTGTTACACTGGCCTACTATCTCAGTTCCAGTCCCACTACTGTTACACTGGCCTACTATCTCAGTTCCAGTCCCACTACTGTTACACTGGCCTACAGTATGTCCCAGTCCCACTACTGTTACACTGGCCTACTATCTCAGTTCCAGTCCCACTACTGTTACACTGGCCTACTATCTCAGTTCCAGTCCCACTACTGTTACACTGGCCTACTATCTCAGTTCCAGTCCCACTACTGTTACACGGGCCTACAGTATGTCCCACTCCCACTACTGTTACACTGGCCTACTATCTCAGTTCCAGTCCCACTACTGTTACACTGGCCTACTATCTCAGTTCCAGTCCCACTACTGTTACACGGGCCTACAGTATGTCCCACTCCCACTACTGTTACACTGGCCTACTATCTCAGTTCTAGTCCCACTACTGTTACACTGGCCTACTATCTCAGTCCCAGTCCCACTACTGTTACACTGGCCTACTATCTCAGTTCCAACTCCACTACTGTTACACTGGCCTACAGTATGTCCAAGTCCCACTACTGTTACACTGGCCTACAGTATGTCCCAGTCCCACTACTGTTACACTGGCCTACTATCTCAGTCCCACTACTGTTACACTGGCCTACAGTATGTCCCAGTCCCACTACTGTTACACTGGCCTACTATCTCAGTTCTAGTCCCACTACTGTTACACTGGCCTACAGTATGTCCCAGTCCCACTACTGTTACACTGGCCTACTATCTCAGTTCCAGTCCCACTACTGTTACACTGGCCTACTATCTCAGTTCTAGTCCCACTACTGTTACACTGGCCTACAGTATGTCCCAGTCCCACTACTGTTACACTGGCCTACTATCTCAGTTCCAACCCCACTACTGTTACACTGGCCTACAGTATGTCCAAGTCCCACTACTGTTACACTGGCCTACAGTATGTCCCAGTCCCACTACTGTTACACTGGCCTACTATCTCAGTCCCACTACTGTTACACTGGCCTACTATCTCAGTCCCACTACTGTTACACTGGCCTACTATCTCAGTCCCACTACTATTACAGTGGCCTACTATCTCAGTTCCAGTCCCACTACTGCTACACTGGCCTACTATCTCAGTCCCACTACTGTTACACTGGCCTACTATCTCAGTCCCACTACTGTTACACTGGCCTACTATCTCAGTCCCACTACTATTACAGTGGACTACTATCTCAGTTCCAGTCCCACTACTGCTACACTGGCCTACTATCTCAGTCCCACTACTGTTACACTGGCCTACTATCTCAGTCCCACTACTATTACACTGGCCTACTATCTCAGTCCCAGTCCCACTACTGTTACACTGGCCTACTATCTCAGTTCTAGTCCCACTACTGTTACACTGGCCTACAGTATGTTCCAGTCCCACTACTGTTACACTGGCCTACTATCTCAGTTCCAGTCCCACTACTGTTACACTGGCCTACAGTATGTTCCAATCCCACTACTGTTACACTGGCCTACTATCTCAGTTCTAGTCCCACTACTGTTACACTGGTCTACTATCTCAGTTCTAGTCCCACTACTGTTACACTGGCCTACAGTATGTTCCAGTCCCACTACTGTTACACTGGCCTACTATCTCAGTTCCAGTCCCACTACTGTTACACTGGCCTACTATCTCAGTTCTAGTCCCACTACTGTTACACTGGCCTACAGTATGTCCCAGTCCCACTACTGTTACACTGGCCTACTATCTCAGTTCCAACCCCACTACTGTTACACTGGCCTCCAGTATGTCCAAGTCCCACTACTGTTACACTGGCCTACTATCTCAGTTCCAGTCCCACTACTGTTACACTGGCCTACAGTATGTCCCAGTCCCACTACTGTTACACTGGCCTACTATCTCAGTCCCACTACTGTTACACTGGCCTACTATCTCAGTCCCACTACTGTTACACTGGCCTACTATCTCAGTCCCACTACTATTACAGTGGCCTACTATTTCAGTTCCAGTCCCACTACTGCTACACTGGCCTACTATCTCAGTCCCACTACTGTTACACTGGCCTACTATCTCAGTCCCACTACTATTACAGTGGCCTACTATCTCAGTACCACCTGACTACGCTATCAAAGAGCATATGTTATTTGATGCCACATGAGAGTGAACCGGTAAACACACAAACACAAACAAGAGAGTGCCAGGGAGCTGCCCAGTCTTCTGCTACTGCTCTCAATCACCACAGTTTACTAGCCTGGAGGGAGAGGGAGAGGGAGAAGGAGGGGGAGAGAGAGGGAGGGAGAAGGGGAGGGAGAGAGAGAGAGAGAGAGGGAGAGAGAAAGGGAGAGGAGGGAGAGGGAGGGAGAGGGGGAGGGAGAGAGAGAGAGAGAGAGAGAGAGGGGAGAGGGAGGGAGAAGGGGGAGAGGGAGGGGGGGAGTGTGTGTGAGTATTCAGCCAGGCCATGACCCAGAGCAAATGCAGTTTAACCCTGAGCTGTGGCAAAAATGTCAGCTCTGCCTCTCTTTCTCCTGTCAGCTCTGCCTCTCTTTCTCCTGTCAGCTCTGCCTCTCTTTCTCCTGTCAGCTCTTCCTCTTTTTCTCCTGTCAGCTCTGCCTCTCTTTCTCCTGTCAGCTCTGCCTCTCTTTCTCCTGTCAGCTCTGCCTCTCTTTCTCCTGTCAGCTCTGCATCTCTTTCTCCTGTCAGCTCTTCCTCTTTTTCTCCTGTCAGCTCTGCCTCTCTTTCTCCTGTCAGCTCTGCCTCTCTTTCTCCTGTCAGCTCTGCCTCTCTTTCTCCTGTCAGCTCTGCCTCTCTTTCTCCTGTCACCTCTGCCACTCTTTCTCCTGTCAGCTCTGCCTTTCTTTCTCCTGTCAGTTCTTCCTCTTTTTCTCCTGTCAGGTCTGCCTATCTTTCTCCTGTCACCTCTGCCTCTCTTTCTCCTGTCAGCTCTGCCTCTCTTTCTCCTGTCAGATCTGCCTCTCTTTCTCCTGTCAGCTCTGCCTGTTTTACCCTGGTTCCTAGACCCACACAGCAGGGTCAACACCTGTCTGGTAACAGCAGATCCTCAAACACTAAATTCTACTATGTAAAGAATCAAAAAGAGAAAATAACATATATTCTGTGTTACTTTCCTCTTCTCTTGGATCATTGTCCATCACTACTCACACTCCAGTTAAGACTAGAACTGCCTGGCCATTCAGCATATAAGTACCCGCTAGAGAACGTTGCCGGGCGTCTACTTAACATATGCTTCAGATGCATATCAACCCACAAGGTGCACAAACATGCTTGATAAATAAATGCTTGATAAATAGTGCATCAACTGTTTTAAAGGATTAATTGCATGAAGAAAAATGTATGGAAATACTGTACCAGTCAAAAGTTTGGACCCACCTACTCATTGAAGGGTTTTCTTTATTTGTACTATTTTCTACATTGTAGAATAATAGTGAAGACATCAAAACTATGAAATAACACATATGGAATCATGTAGTAACCAAAAAAGTGTTAAACAAATCAAAATATATTTTATATTTGAGATTCTTAAAATAGCCACCCTTTGCCTTGATGACAGCTTTGCACACTCTTGGCATTCTCTCAACCAGCTTCACCTGGAATGCTTTTCCAACAGTCTTGAAGGAATTTCCACATATGCTGAGCACTTGTTGGCCATAGAACTGTTTGGCCATAATGACCATCGATGTGTTTTGTAGGAAAAAGGGGGAGGCTTGCAAGCCGAAGAACACCATCCCAACCGTGAAGCACGGGGGTGGCAGCATCATGCTGTGGGGGTGCTTTACTGCAGGAGGGACTGGTGCATTTCACAAAATAGACGGCATCATGAGGACAGAAAATTATGTGGATATATTGAAGCAACATCTCAAGACATCAGCCAGGAAGTTAAAGCTTGGTCGCAAATGGGTCTTCATAATGGACAATGACCCCAAGCATACTTCCAAAGTTGTGGCAAAATGGCTTAAGGACAACAAAGTCAAGGTATTGGAGTGGCAATCACAAAGCCCAGACCTCAATCCTATAGACAATTTGTGGGCAGAACTGAAAAAGCGTGTGAGCAAGGAGGCCTACAAACCTGACTCAGTTACACCAGCTCTGTCAGGAGGAATGGGCCAAAATTCACCCAACTTATTGTGGGAAGCTTGTGGAAGGCTACCCAAAACATTTGACCCAAGTTAAACAATTTAAAGGCGTGATGGCTGTTTAACAGTTTGATGGCCTTGAGATAGAAGCTGTTCTTCAGTCTCTCGGTCCCAGCTTTGACGCACCTGTACTGACCTCGCCTTCTGGATGGTAATGGGGTGAACAGGCAGTGGCTCAGGTGGTTGTTGTCCTTGATGACTGTTTTGGCCTTCCTGTGACATCGGGTGCTGTAGGTGTCCTGGAGGGTAGGTAGTTTGCCCCAGGTGACGCGTTGTGTAGACCACCAACCTCTGGAAAGCCCTGCAGTTGTGGGTGGTGCAGTTGCCATACCAGGCGGTGATACAGCCTGACAGGATGCTCTCAATTGTGCATCTGTAAAAGTTTGTCAGATGGTTTTAGGTGACAAGCCAAATTTCTTCAGCCTCCTGAGGTTGAAGAGGCGCTGTTGCGCCTTCTTCATCACACTGTCTGTGTGGGTGGACCATTTCAGTTTGTCCATGATGTGTATGCTGAGGAAGTTAAAACATTCTACCTTCTCCACTGCTGTCCCGTCGATGTGGATTTTTAATTTTATTTTATTTTATTTAACTAGGCATGTCAGTTAAGGACAAATTCTTATTTACAATGATGGTATACCAGGGAACAGTGGGTTAATTGCCTTGTTACTGCCTTGTTCCCAGACACTGTCACCAGCAAAGCACCCCCACACCATCACACCTCCTCCGCCATGCTTCACGGTGGGAACTACACATGTGGAAATCATCCGAGATCATTCAACTACTCTGCCTCTCACAAAGACACGGCGGTTAGAACCAAATTTGGACTCATCAGACCAAAGGACAGATTTCCACTGGTCTAATGTCCACTGCTCATGTTTCTTGGCCCAAGCAAGTCTCTTCTTCTTATTGGTGTCCTTTAGTAGTGGTTTATTTGCAGCAATTCGGCCATGAAGGCATGATTCATGCTGTCTCCTCTGAACAGTTGATGAAGAGATGTGTCTGTTACTTGAACTCTGTGAAGCATTTATTTGGGCTGCAATTTCTGAGGCTGGTAACTATAATGAACTTATCCTCTGCAGCAGAGGTAAATCTGGGTTTTCCTTTCCTGTGGGTAGTCCTCATGAGAGCCAGTTCCATCATAGCGCTTGATGTTTTTTGTGACTGCACTTAATGAAACTTTCAAAGTTCTTGACATTTTCCGGATTGACTGAAGTTCATGTCTTAGAGTAATGATGGACTGTCGTTTCTCCTTGCTTGTTTAAGCTGCTCTTGCCATAATATGGACTTGGTATTTTACCAAAGAGGGCTATCTTCTGTATACCACCCCTACCTTGTCACAACACAACTGATTGGCTCAAATGCATTAAGAAGGAAAGAAATTCCACAAATTAACTTTTAATAAGGCAATTGAAATGCATTCCAGGTGACTACCTCATGAAGCTGGTTGACAGAATGCCAACAGTGTGCAAAGCTGTCATCAAGGCCAAGGGTAGCTACTTTGAAGAATCTCAAATATAATTTTTTAATTTTATTTGTTTTACACTTTTTTGGTTACTACATGATTTCATGTGTGCTATTTCATAGTTTTGACGTGTTCAGTATTATTGTACAATGTAGAAAATAGTACAAATAAAGAAAAACCCTTGAATGAGTAGGTGGGTCCAAATAACAACAATAGTTATACTATACATCAGCTAGAGAAGCAGGGGAGAGACACAAACAGAGAGAGAGGGGAGATAGAGGGAGAGAAAGGAGGGGGTAGAGAGTGTGTGAGAAAGAAGGGGAAGAGAGCAAGAGAGAGCATCAACAGATGGGGGAGAGAGAGAGAGGGTGAGAGGGAGAGAGAGAGGGTGAGTGAGAGGGTGAGAGAGAGGGAAGAAAGAGAATCAGAATTTTCACACCATCCATACTGAGAATCCACTAAAAAGGATTTGCTCCAAAGCAGAAAACATCTGTTCCTAGAAGACTCACCCAGCCAAGACCCCATAAATCTGCATGGTTCGGTCCGCACCCCAGTGTTAGTTTGGAATAAATCCGTCTATTAGTCAGCTATAGGGGGGCTGGTGGTGTTGCTGTGCGGTGTCAACATGTTAGACAGCATGAAGCCATCTCCTACATAGAGCTTTAGAGCTTTAGAGTTAGAGAGAGAGAGAGAGAGAAGGAGAGAGAGAGAGAGAGAGAGAGAGAGAGAGAGAGAGAGAGAGAGAGAGAGAGAGAGACCTAGCTCTATGAACTAGTATGTTCTATGATAAAATTCAATTCATACTCATTCACATAGTGAGGTTTAACTTGATTACACACAAAACATTGATGGGCTTTTGTTGTACCAGCTAACATACAGAGACTGGATCAGAGGAGCGTAGAGAGAAGGAAGGAGTAGAGAAGAAAAGAGAGGAAGAGAGAGAGGGGAATAGTCTCCCTGTGAGTCACAGGCTGTCTTGGTGAAGGTCAGATGGTGGGTATGAAGGTGAATGAATCGGTGACTTTGGAGTTGTGCATCCTTTAATCAATATCATCATTGATGAATGCCAGCAGGATGCAATCGTTCTACAGTATAACAGAGAGAGAGAGAGAGAGAGAGACACAGAGATACAGAGAGAAAGGCATTACAGCAGCGTGTTAGAGCAGTAGTTAGTTAGGTCCAAGTTTGAGGGAATATCTGATTGACAGACCCACACACCGCTTTCTCAGCCTGAGGAGATAACATACTATGTCAAAGTCATTAACTAGACAACAGCTGTCATAAAAAACACACACCAAAATCTTAGTGTGTGTTGGGTTCTGTTCTTAGTGTGTCTTGGGTTCTGTTCTTAGTGTGTCTTGGGTTCTGTTCTTAGTGTGTGTTGGGTTCTGTTCTTAGTGTGTGTTGGGTTCTGTTCTTAGTGTGTGTTGGGTTCTGTTCTTAGTGCATCTGGCCACCTGGCACCATCTCCCTCCCTGGGAGTTGTGCGCAATTTGGCTCGCGTGGAACCTTTGTTGCTGCCTCGGCCCTCATTTGTCTCTCATGGAGCCTGTGTGCCAGACCCATGATTCCAGCTGATCAACAGACAGATCCCAGGCCGTGTCTCCTTGCTCCCTATGTGTCTCAGCCCCAGTACATTCCCTGATGTGCTGTAGAGTGTCCATGTCACATAAACAATGAAAGCTGGTGAGTGTGTTGCTGATGTCGTTTTTTGCTTGAGACATAGGGCCTGCTCTCTCAGTGATGACATTTTGTGTTGATAATCGGAACGTAGCATTGTCACCAGCTTGTTCTATCCAAACAGGGCCAACCCATGCTCAGTGAGCCCCATTCTGGCTTTTTTGCGTTGGCTGAATGTCCTTTGGGTGGTGGACCATACTTGATTCACACAGGAAACGGTTGAGCGTGAAAAACCCAGCAGTGTTGCAGTTCTTGACACAAACCAGTGCGCCTGGCACCTACTACCATACCTCATTCAAAGGCACTTACATTTTTTGTCTTATCCATTCACCCTCGAATGGCACACATACACAATCCATGTTTCATCTAAACTGATTGAAATGGATTTAACAAGTGACATCAGTAAGGGATCATAGCGTTAACCTGGATTCACCTGGTCAGTCTATTTCATGGAAAGAGCAGGTATCCTTAATGTTGTATATACTCAGTGTATTCCCTCTCTCTCCAGTTGGACTATGGCCAGGAAACAAGGCCTCTCCAACTCTCTCCTCTCCCCTCTTGCAGAGCCATTCTGCCCATCGCCATTTTATCAATTAAAAACACTGGAAATAAATAACGAAATTAGGAATCAATGTGTAGCGGACTGCTGAGCAGATGCAAATTAGACACTGATGGAGCGTAGATTGGGCAGGCACTAGGACCCAGAGGGCTCTGGCCCTTGCAGGTGCAGCTGCCTCCGTTAATTGGCTTTAATTGCTTTATAATTGCCCACAGATTCCACAGGGAGAGAGAGAGAGAGTGAGGGAAAGAAAGAGAGAAAGCGAGCGAGAGAGAGAACTGATGCCAGCAGACCTTCACCATTGATTAGTGGATGACCCAGTTGGACATGATGTGAGGTCTGGACTGGATGACCCTGTCCATGTCCACACTACACACTCCTCTGCTGTGAGGTCACACTGACTCCAACTGTCCTCTCTAGACTCAAAAATGTGTGCACACACACACACGCACGCACACACTACGCACATACACACTGCACACACTGCACACACTGCACACACTTTACACACACACTTTACACACACTCTCATACTGCACACACACACACAAACACACACAAACACGAACACTGCACGCACACACACACTGCACACACATTTTACACACTTTACACACTTTACACACTTTACACACTTTACACACACACACACACACATACACACACACTGCACACTTTACACACACTTTACATACACACTTTACACACATACTGCACACACGCACACACACACACACTGCACACACACACTGCACATACTGCACACACACACACACACACACACACAATGCACACTTTACACACACACTGCACACACGTACTGCACACACATATACACACACACACTGCACGCACACACACTTTACACACACTGCACACACACTTTACACACTTTACACACTTTACACACTTTACACACACACACACACACACTGCACACAAACACACATTACACATACTGCACGCACACACTTTACACACACAATGCAAACACACTGCACACTTTACACACATACTGCACACACACACACTGCACACACTTTACACACACTGCACACACATACTGCACACATACAGGCACACACACACACACACTGCACACACACTTTACACACACTTTACACACACTTTACACACATACTGCACACTGCGCGCACACACACACACACACACACACACACACACACACACACACACACACACACATACTGCACACACAAACACACTTTACACAGACAATGCACACACAATGCACACTTTACACACACACACTGCACACGCACACAGTACACAAGACTATAAACCAGTAAAGAGACACCGGAGTCATTAGATGATTCACACAACCAGGTGTGTGCATGTACGTGTGCGTGTCAGTCTGGATGCGTAATGATGACATGGTAGTAATTCTGTCATTCTCCTCTGTTCCACATTATCCTGGGAACATATAGCACAGTGATAGCACTGTGTGTGTGTGTTTGTGTTGGTGTGTGTGTATATCGCAGTCATATACGAAAATAGTGACAAATATTCGTCAAACACTTATTTTTCAGTGGTAATTAATAACTGACTAAATAGACCCAGGAAAACTAAACTAAAATGATTTTTCATTTCGGTTGATGAAATGACTAAATTATCTCAGTGTATTTTTTTCCAGCTTTCGATACAGGTGCATGATAATGGTCCATTCTAAATCAAAACAAATGTCACACATATATTATTTAGTATATGTAAAGACTAGATAAAATCAAGAATAGTCTGATGGGTGACAGTCTATTAGTCTATCACTTGTGAATGATGCCCATCGTAAGGCAAGAAACAATTACCTTTTCCCCAAACTTTTTCTAATCATAGTCGCACCCCTCATGTAGCCTAGCCCATAGGCCTATATATTTTGATAAGAATGTTCACAACTGAAGTGGCCAAATAACTTCTTAAAATTAAGCACATTAATCCACTTTACATTTACATTTACGTCATTAAACAGACGCTCTTATCCAGAGCGACTTACAAATTGGTGCATTCACCTTAAGATATCCAGTGGAACAACCACTTTACAATAGTACATCCATATCTTTTTTTGGGGGGGGGTTAGAAGGATTACTATATCCTATCCCAGGTATTCCTTAAAGAGGTGGGGTTTCGGGTGTCTACGGAAGGTGGTGATTGACTCCGCTGTCCTGGCG
This sequence comes from Salmo trutta, assembly GCF_901001165.1. Classification (NCBI taxonomy): domain Eukaryota; kingdom Metazoa; phylum Chordata; class Actinopteri; order Salmoniformes; family Salmonidae; genus Salmo; species Salmo trutta. Next base: position 40,179,864 of record NC_042980.1, read on the forward strand.
TCGTGAGGGAGCTTGTTCCACCATCGGAAGGGGTGTAGAGCCTAACTGGCATATATAAGCAGAGTGTGAGTTTCAAGTTTGGGGAAGATCATTTTCACCATAAAAATGCACCTTTATAATAAAAGCATTGCATGCATAATTGCATTTGCGGTCACTTTTGATAATGGTGAATTCTGCTAATGGAACATTCACGCTTATAGCCTATTACCATGTGCGCATTGCTGCGCTTATAATGTGAAGAAATAGTCTAATAGCTTATCAACATTTTAAGCTAAATGTTCTGATTATTTGTGTCAGCCTCATTGCGTGAAAAATGTTTGTGATGCTAGTGGTTGTATTCATTTGGGATCTATCGCATCCCACAACTGTCAAAGACTATGTTTGAAATATTTGTTTCTCGCACAGAATAGGTCGACTTTTGTACTATGGGGGATAGTAGATTGATATAGGATAGTGCTTTTGCTGTTTGTTGGGCCTACTCATCTTGTTGGCTGATGAAAAGCAAATGTGGACAGTTCTTCCAATATCTTCAATATGCGCCTCGGAATTGAATAAGGACGCGACCAGTTGCGTCCCCAATGTGTCTGTCTTCACTTGTAGCCTTTGAGAATGATGCGATCACGTGATGGAGAGCCATGTGAGTGAGAAGTGCATTGGAGCATGGAACACGCAGCACGCAGGGAGAAGGGAATTAAAATGATTATATTCAGCCCAAGGGCACAACGGCAACTGTCCCAAATGGCATGGATTTTTTAGGGGGCATTACGGCCACACAAAGGGGATGCCGCCGGGAAATTCTAGGCATTATCAAGTGCTTGTCAAATTGTGAATGAGAGACTGATGAAGTGTGTACAGCCTGCACAAAAAACAATGCAGAGCTCATGCCTTTCATGCAACTTTTTTCAAATAATCATTAGTCATATCATGCAGCCTTAGAGTCTATTAAAAATCAAAACATATAGCCCAATGTTTGTATCCCAACTAAAGTTACATACATTACTCTAAATTAAGCACATTAAGTGTACCTGTTTCTTTATTAACTGCTCAACACAGAATAGCCGCATGTGCGCCAAAAATATAATTTATATTTTATTCAGCTTTGTTCAATTGTGTTCTTCATACTATTAAAACCTGTTGGGGCTAGGGGGCAGTATTTGCAATGCCGGATAAAAAACATACCCGATTTAAACTGGTTACTACTCTTGCCCAGAAACGAGAATATGCATATAATTAGTAGATTTGGATAGAAAACACTCTAAAGTTTCTAAAACTGTTTGAATGGTGTCTGTGAGTATAACAGAACTCATATGGCAGGCCAAAACCTGAGAAGATTCCATACAGGAAGTGCCCTGTCTGACAATTTGTTCTCCTTCTGTGGCATCTCTATCGAAAATACAGCATCTCTGCTGTAACGTGACATTTTCTAAGGCTTCCATTGGCTCTCAGAAGGCGCCAGAAAGTGTAATGGGGTGTCTGCAGTCTCTGGACGAAGTACAGCAGCTCTGTTTGTGAGTGGTCACGCTGGGAACAGTGACACTGGAAATGCGCGTTCATGAGAATTCTAAAAAAAAATATTTCAGCCTTTGAATGAATACAACGTCGCCTGGTTGGAATATTATCTCTATTTTACGAGAAAAATAGCATAAAAATTGATTTTAAACAGCGTTTGACATGCTTCGAAGTACGGTAATGGAATATTTTGAATTTTTTTGTCAGGAAATGCGCTTGCGCGTCACCCTTCGGATACTGACCTGAACGCACGAACAAGGTATTTGAATATAACTATGGATTATTTGGAACCAAAACAACATTTGTTGTTGAAGTAGAAGTCCTGGCAGTGCATTCTGATGAAGAACAGCAAAGGTAATCCAATTTTTCTTATAGTAAATCTGAGTTTGGTGAGGGCCAAACTTGGTGGGTGTCAAATTAGCTAGCCGTGATGGCCGGGCTATGTACTCAGAATATTACAAAATGTGCTTTCGCCGAAAAGCTATTTTAAAATCTGACACCGCGATTGTATAAAGGAGTTCTGTATCTATAATTCTTAAAATAATTGTTATGTATTTTGTGAACGTTATTCATGAGTAATTTAGTAAATTCACCGGAAGTTTGCGGTGGGTATGCTAGTTCTGAACATCACATGCTAATGTAAAAAGCTGGTTTTTGATATAAATATGAACTTGATTGAACAAAACATGCATGTATTGTATAACATAATGTCCTAGGAGTGTCATCTGATGAAAATCATCAAAGGTTAGTGCTGCATTTAGCTGTGGTTTTGGTTTTTGTGACATATATGCTTGCTTTGAAAATGGCTGTGTGATTATTTTTGGCAGGGTACTCTCCTGACATAATCTAATGTTTTGCTTTCGCTGTAAAGCCTTTTTGAAATCGGACAATGTGGTTAGATTAACGAGTGTCTTGTCTTTAAAATGGTGTAAAATAGTCATATGTTTGAGAAATTGAAGTTATAGCATTTTTGAGATATTTGTATTTCGCGCCACGTGATTCCACTGGCTGTTGACTACCTTGCCCAGGGAGGTTAAGGGCCCCCCTTAGTTGTTTATTAACCATTATTTTATCAGGTATATTGACAGAAAACAGTGCACGCAAACGTCCCACCTTGCCCAGGGAGGTTAAATAATGCCACCGAATTCTAAGCAAATCTTGTCTGCTAAATGAGTGTAGCCCACAGCCATATGGGATCAGGACCTACAGTAACATAAGGACAACTCAGAGTATGCTATTCTGTTCTTCTGAAATAGACTACTTTTTCTTCATGTCATGTTTCTTTAGATCTCTCTAAAATAAATCATAGATTTATTGGGAAGGTGTAGGCTATATTACATGGATTTATTAGACTTTTTTAAAATGTAGAAGTTCCCCAAGGTCTGCATCAGTGGCTTGTGTGGAAGCCAGGAGATGCTAAATGTGTTTATGTTAATTAACGGTAAATTAGCATGAGACCAGCAGATATTTGCTTGACAATCACCGGCTGATGAAATTTCGTGACCGCCACAGCCCTAGTATAGACAGGTGAGTGTCTTTCCAAATCATGTCCAATCAATAGAATTTTCCACAGGTGGACTCCAATCAAGTTGTAGAAACATCTCAAGGTTGATCAATGGAAACAGGATGCACCTGAATACTTATGTAAATAAGGTATTTATGTTTTTATTTTTAATAAATTAGCAAAAATGTTTAAAAAACTGTTTTCAATTTTTCATTATGGGGTATTGTGTGTAGATTGATGAGGAAAATAAATAATTGTATCTATTTTAGTATAAGGCTGTAACATAACAAAATGTGGAAAAAGTCAAGTGGTCTGAATACTTTCCGAATGCACTGTATTCCAGAATCAGCATGGATTTAAATCTGGCCCACTGCACTTTGAATTAGGGTGGCAGGTAGCTTAGTGGTAAGAGCATTTTATTTATTTTTTACCTTTATTTAACTAGGCGAGTCAGTTAAGAACAAATTCTTATTTTCAATGACGGCCTAGGAACAGTAGGTTAACTGCCTTGTTCAGGGGCAGAACAACTGATTTTTACCTTGGCAGCTCAGGGATTCAATCTTGCAACCTTTCAGTTACTAGTCCAACGCTCTAACCACTAGGCTACCTGCCGCCCCAAGCATTGGGCCAGTAACCGAAAGGTCGCTGGTTCGAACACTTACGCTCAAAAGGAAATGTCTGTGCATTTGAGCAAGGCATTTAACCCTAATTTGCTCCACGGGAGCGTACTAGTATGGTTAACTCTGTAAAACACGTCACTGCACCTATCTGGTGTATGTGCCAATGAAAAAATACCCTCTCTCTCCAGTTGAACTGGGCTCTATCCTCTTGCAGAGCCATTCTGCCCATCGCCATTTTATCAATTAAAAACACTGGAAATAAATAACGAAATTAGGAATCAATGTGTAGCGGACTGCTGAGCAGATGCAAATTAGACACTGATGGAGCGTAGATTGGGCAGGCACTAGGACCCAGAGGGCTCTGGCCCTTGCAGGTGCAGCTGCCTCCGTTAATTGGCTTTAATTGCTTTATAATTGCCCACAGATTCCACAGGGAGAGAGAGAGAGAGTGAGGGAAAGAAACAAAGAGAAAGTGAGCGAGAGAGAGAACTGATGCCAGCAGACCTTCACCATTGATTAGTGGATGACCCAGTTGGACATGATGTGAGGTCTGGACTGGATGACCCTGTCCATGTCCACACTACACACTCCTCTGCTGTGAGGTCACACTGACTCCAACTGCACTATGTACTAGAAAGAGCTAGGGCGAAACAGTAGGCTGGACTCTCCTCTCCAGACTCACAAATGTCTACACAGACAGACAGACAGACAGACAGACAGACAGACAGACAGACAGACAGACAGACAGACAGACAGACAGACAGACAGACAGACAGACAGACAGACAGACAGACAGACAGACAGACAGACAGACAGACAGACAGACAGACAGACAGACAGACAGACAGACAGACAGACAGACAGACAACACTAATTTAGTAATGCTAATGAACTGGAGCTACAGAAACATCTGAGTAAACAAAGTGCCATCCAGCAAAACACTCCCAGTGTGGTTCCAACCCCCTCACAGACACACACACACACACACCTTACACACACACATACTCACACCGTCAGCATGTTTATCTATGCATAGTCACTTTACAAATTACCTCGACTAACCTGTGCCCCCAAACATTGACTCCATTAATATAATGGCGCCAAAGGAGATGGCTGCCGTTTTACGATCCCGTAACCAATTGTGCTATTGTGTATGTTTTTTTCACGCTATTTGTACGTAACTTTTCTGCCACCGTGTCTTATGACCGAAAAGAGCTTATTGATATCAGGGCAGCGATTACTCACCTCGTACTGGAGGCATTCTTCTTCTTCAACGAGTTGGACGGGAAGGATTTACTCCAGACACCATACAGGGCCCTCATCCCCGTCATTCACAGAAGGAAAAGACGGAGGTATCGTGGATGGCAGTCAAATCAAATCAAAACAAATCTAACTTGATTTGCACCGAATACAACAACTGTAGACTTTACCGTGAAATGCTTACTTACAAGCCCTTAACCAACAGTACAGTTCAAGAAGAAGAAAATATTTACAAAGTAGGCTAAAATAAAAAGTAATAATAAAAAGTAATACAATAACAATAACGAGGCTATATACAGGGGGCACCGGTACCGAGTCAGTGTGCAGGGGTAGAGGCTAGTTGAGGTAATCTGTACATGTAAAGTGGGCGAAGTGACTATGCATAGGTAACAAACAAACAGCGAGTAGCAGCAGTGTACACGAAGGGATGGTGTCAATGTAAATTGTCCGGCGCCGATTTTTATGAATTGTTCAGCAGTCTAATAGCTTGGTGGTAGAAGCTGTTGAGGAGCCTTTTAGTCCTAGACGTGGCGCTCCGGTACCGCTTGCCGTGAAATAGCAGAGAAAACACTCTAGAACTTGGGTGACTGGAGTCTCTGACAATTTTATGGGCTTTCCTCTGACACCACCTATTATATAGGTCCTGGATGGCAGGAAGCTTGGCCCCAGTGATGTACCGGGCCGTTCGCATTACCCTCTGTAGTGCCTTACTGTCAGATGCCAAGCATGGTGCAGCTGGAGAACTTTTTGAGGATCTGGGGGCCCATGCCAAATATTTTCAGTCTCCTGAGGGGGAAAAGGTTTTGTCGTGCCCTCTTCACAACTGTCTTGGTATGTTTGGACCATGATAGTTTGTTGGTGATGTGGACACCAAGAAACTTGAAACTATCAACCCGCTCCACTACAGCCCCATCGATGTTAATGGGGGCCCGTTCGGCCTGACTTTTCCTGTAGTCCACGATCAGCTCCTTTGTCTTGCTCACAATGAGGGAGAGGTTGTTGTCCTGGAACCACACTGCCAGGTCTCTGACCTCCTCCCTATAGGCCATCTCATCGTTGTTGGTGATCAGGCCTACCACCGTTGTGTCATCAGCAAACTTAATTATGGTGTTGGAGTCATGTTTGGCCACGCAGTCGTGGGTGAACAGGGAATACAGGAGGGGACTAAGTACACACCCCTGAGGGGCCCCAGTGTTAAGGATCAGCATGGCAGATGTGTTGTTGCCTACTCTTACCACCTGGGGGCGGCCTGTCAGGAAGTCTAGGATCCAGTTGCAGAGGGAGGTGTTTAGTCCCAGAGTCCTTAGCTTAGTTCTGAACTTCATAGGCACTATGGTGTTGAACGCTGAGCTGTAGTCGATGAACATCATTGTCACATAGGTGTTCCTTTTGTCCAGGTGGGAAAGGGCAGTGTGGAGTGCGATTGAGATTGTGTCATACGTGGATCTGTTGGGGCAGTATGTGAATTGGAGTGGGTCTAGGGTGTCCGGGAGAACGCTGTTGATGTGAGCCATGACCATCCTTTCAAAGCATTTCATGGCTACCGATATGAGTGCTACAGTGAGGTAATAAATTAGGCAGGTCACCTTCACTACCTTGGGCACAGGGACTATGGTGGTCTGCTTGAAACATGTAGGTATTACAGACTCGGTCAGGAAGAGGTTGGAAGTCAGTGATTTATGTTTAATATAGGTTAATGACGCAATACAAATGTGACGTGACTTAAATGAGACTAAAATGAAAGGGCATTTAGTTGCCTAAAATGGACCACTGTTTTCATCATTTTGACAAAAACTAGACTAAATGATTATTCAGATGACAAAAATGTCACTAAAACTTAATGATATTTTTGTCTGATATTTTTGTTAAAAAGAGTGCCAAAATGAACACTGCTGTCACAGCACTCTCTATCCTGTAGAAAATAAGAGTGTTTGAATTCTAGCCCAGATTAAGAAGCCATCTGACTTTTCCATTCATTCTGTCTTAGCTCCTGTGTTCACACACACACACACACACACACACACACACACACACACACACACACACACACACACACACACACGCACACGCACACACAGTACTGTTCTCCTACAGCTGGGGCTGCAGGTGAGGATGAAGTTACCTAGACACCGATCTTTTAGCTAAGGTCAATTGGAGTCAGTCTAGCCTGGTCCCAGATCTATTAGTGCTGTCTTGCCTATGACCATTAGCTTGGGACCAGGCTAGAGTCCTTCCATCACACATACCATAGACAAGTAGAGTAGAAAGAACTAGGCATGCATGACTGCCCTCTGTAGCAAAGCCAGCTCTCACTATGCTATTACTGCCACATCAACGCCAGATAGACCTAAGCTGTTCTACTTCCTGCTTGGCTTCTAGAGGGGATTTCTCTAGCCACTACTCCTTTCCTTGAACCCTCAGGAAGGTCTAACACTATGACCAACGGATAGAGAGCGTTACAGCCTTACACAGGTGGCACAGGGCTAAGCTGTGTCACTCACTACTGTAGATGAATATACCCAGGCATGGGAGCTGCAAACGGAGAACGAGAAGGTGTGTGTGAGTGTGTCTGTGTGAGTGTGTCTGTGTGAGTGTGTCTGTGTGTGAGTGTGTGTGTGTGAGTGTGTCTGTGTGAGTGTGTCTGTGTGAGTGTGTCTGTGTGAGTGTGTCTATGTGAGTGAGTCTGTGTGAGTGTGTGTGTGAGTGTGTGCATGTGTGTGTGTGTGTGTCTGTGCGAGTGTCTGTGTCTGTGAGTGTGTGTGTGAGTGTGTCTGTGTGAGTGTGTCTGTGTGAGTGTGTCTGTGTGAGTGTGTCTGTGTGAATGTGTCTGTGTGAGTTTGTCTGTGCACAATACCTTTGTCTTGTGATGTGAACCAACACTCAAGTCAGTGACTCAACATGTGGCCAAACTAACAAATCATAACAAATACTCCTGAAGAGAAAATGAAATCTTCATCTCTTCATGCACAGAGAACAAAGACATCCCTCCCTCCCTCCCTCCCTCCCTCACTATCTTCACAGATTGGGATTGTAGAGGGTAAATATTTGAGGGGCTGAGTGTGTGTTCATACAATAATGCTGAGACTACCGAGACGTTAGTACGCACATTCCTGTACGCTGTTGGCTGAATGTCTGCAGAGTGGGCTCAAACACACCAGACAGACAACACTAGACAAAACATACACTGCTAAAATAGCACACAAACGTAAACACACACACGCACATGGCCATATGCCCTCTGAGGCCGTTACTAGCTCACCGCCTCTCACCCCCTACAGTGACACAGATGGAGGGAGGGGCAGAAATAGCAGAGACGAGGTATTCTCCTCCTTTATCCCTCCATTTGTCCTCCATTACTCGTTCTACATCGTGAAAGAGGAATGTGTGACCCTGAGAAACAGAACATAGCTCGCAGGCTGTCAAGGCCCAATCAATCAATCAAATAAGTTCTGAGTCCTTTTTACAAAAACGTTAGTCACTTACAGCCTCTTTGGTAAAATACAGTCGGCCACACATATTACTCAAATGGAAACTTGCATACTTGCTACTTGCTATGTCTCGACCACTACCTACGGAGGTAGCACACGATACTCGCCCGACAGTTGACCCCATCGAAGCAGGGCAGTGTAAACAGAATTGTTCCATTGAGCCAATACTCCTACAGTATAAATGGTAATAGCAGAGCAATATTTTGGAAACCCATCTCCACCACCATTTTATTTTTCTTACGTAGATAATTTTTATTTTATGTAACTAGGCAAGTCAGTTAAGAACAAATTCTTATTTACAATGACGGCCTACCCCGGACGATGCTGGGACAATTGTACGCTGCCCTATGGGACTCCCAATCACGGTCGGATGTGATACAGCCTGGATTTAAACCAGGGACTGTAGTGACACCACTTGCACTGAGATGCAGTGCCTTAGACCGCTGCGCCACTCGGGAGCCCATACAAATGGGATATGTTTTTTTCATTTGTAACATTGTGTGATGATTTCAGAAGTGGCAACACTGTCACGCCCTGATCTGTTTCACCTGTTCCTGTGATTGTCTCCACCCCCTCCAGGTGTAGCTTGTTTTCCCCAGTGTATTTATCCCTGTGTTTCCTGTCTCTCTGTGCCAGTACGTCTTGTATGTTTAGTCAAGTCAACCAGCGTGTTTTTCCCATACTCCTTCTCTATTCTCTTTTTAAAGTCTTCCCGGTTCTGACCCCTGCCTGACTCTGGACTACTTTCCTGCCTGCCTGATCATCCTGCCTGCCCTGACCTTGATTCTGCCTGCCCTTCGGTACCTATTGGACTCTGATATGGTTTTGACCTTTTTGCCTGTCCATGACCATTGTCTTGCCTACCCCTTTGGATTAATAAACATTGTAAGACTCCAACCATCTGCCTCCTGTGTCTGCATCTGGGTCTCACCTTGTGCCTTGATAAACACAGGACCCAAAGTGGTGTGGGGGGAAATTGTTTTCCTGGGGCCAATCATTTTTCCTGATCTGGTAGCAGGCTAACCTCCTGATCTGGTAGAAGGCTAACCTCCTGATCTGGTAGCAAGCTAACTTCCTGATCTGGTAGCAGGCTAACCTCCTGATCTGGTAGCAAGCTAACTTCCTGATCTGGTAGCAGGCTAACTTCCTGATCTGGTATCAGGCTAACCTCCTGATCTGGTAGCAAGCTAACTTCCTGATCTGGTAGAAGGCTAACCTCCTGATCTGGTAGCAAGCTAACTTCCTGATCTGGTAGCAGGCTAACCTCCTGATCTGGTAGCAGGCTACAGTAACCACCTCCGGACCCTAGTTGTAGAATATGACATAGTAATAAATCAGCTGTAAAAAAAACGGTTTGATACGGGCTACGATGGGTTTGATACGGCTACGATGGGTTTGATACGGCTACGATAGGTTTGATACGGCTACGATGGGTTTGATACGGCTACGATGGGTTTGATACGGGCTATAATGGGTTTGATACGGCTACGATGGGTTTGATACGGGCTATAATGGGCCTAGTTTCTTTTTCTAATCGTACTCTACAGTATAACAATCCTATTTCTGTGCTGTACTTCCTCACTCTCTGTGGAGGGAGCCCTATATTCACTCTGTGGAGGGAGCCCTATATTCACTCTGTGGAGGGAGCCCTATATTCACTCTGTGGAGGGAGTTCTATTTTCACTCTGTGGAGGGAGCCCTATATTCACTCTGTGGAGGGAGCCCTATATTCACTCTGTGGAGGGAGCTCTATTTTCACTCTGTGGAGGGAGCCCTATATTCACTCTGTGGAGGGAGCCCTATATTCACTCTGTGGAGGGAGCTCTATTTTCACTCTGTGGAGGGAGCCCTATATTCACTCTGTGGAGGGAGCCCTACATTCACTCTGTGGAGGGAGCCCTATATTCACTCTGTGGAGGGAGCCCTATATTCACTCTGTGGAGGGAGCTCTATTTTCACTCTGTGGAGGGAGCCCTATATTCACTCTGTGGAGGGAGACCTATGTTCACTCTGTGGAGGGAGCCTTATATTCACTCTGTGGAGGGAGCCCTATATTCACTCTGTGGAGGGAGCCCTATATTCACTCTGTGGAGGGAGCCCTATATTCACTCTGTGGAGGGAGCCCTATATTCACTCTGTGGAAGGAGCCCTATATTCACTATGTGGAAGGAGCTCTATTTTCACTCTGTGGAGGGAGCCCTATATTCACTCTGTGGAGGGAGCTCTATTTTCACTCTGTGGAGGGAGCCCTATATTCACTCTGTGGAGGGAGCCCTACATTCACTCTGTGGAGGGAGCCCTACATTCACTCTGTGGAGGGAGCCCTAAATTCACTCTGTGGAGGGAGTCCTATATTCACTCTGTGGAGGGAGCCCTATATTCACTCTGTGGAGGGAGCCCTATATTCACTCTGTGGAGGGAGCCCTATATTCACTCTGTGGAGGGAGCCCTACATTCACTCTGTGGAGGGAGCCCTACATTCACTCAGGGGAGGGAGCCCTGTCGTTTTGGTATTGAGTATCGTGATACTAAACCTGGTGTCGGTATCGAAGTAAAAGTCTTTACACTAGGTTAAATTTGCTGTCATGAGTGATTCAGCCACAACAAACCCAAAATAAAATTGTTGTGTAACACTGATTAGGCATGCTGTGTTTGTGTGTGTGTGACTCAGAGGATGTAAACAGCAGGGCCAGTCACAGGAGATGACACAGCCACAGCACTGCATCGGGATCTTGTCACACAATGTGAGACGGTGACTTAACAACTACTGTATGAAATATTGAGCACTGAGTAAATCAAATCAAAATCAAATCAAATTTAATTTGTCACATGCGCAGAATACAATAGGTGTAGACCTTACAGTGAAATGCTTACTTACAAGCCCTTAACCAACAATGCAGTTTTAAGAAAATACCAACAACAAAAAAGTAAGAGAAAAGAATAGCAAATAATTAAAGAGCAGCAGTAAATAACAATAGCGGGGCAATATGCAGGGGGTACAGGTACAGAGTCAATGTGCGGGGGCATCGGTGTCAAGGTAATTGAGGTAATATGTAGATGTAGGTAGAGTTATTAAAGTGACTATGCATAGATAATAACAAAGAGTAACAGCAGCATAGAGGGGGGGAGGGGGGCAATGCAAGTAGTCTGGGAACCCATTTGATTCGCTGTTTAGGAGTCTTATGGCTTGGGGGTAGAAGCTGTAAAGAAGCCTCTTGGGCCTAACTTGGCGCTCCGGTACCGCTTGCCGTGCGGTAGCAGAGAGAACAGTCTATGACTAGGGTGACTGGAGTCTTTGACAATTTTTAGGGCCTTCCTCAGACACCGCCTGATATAGAGGTCCTGGATGGCAGGAAGATTGGCCCCGGTAATGTACTGGGCCGTACACACTACCCTCTGTAGTGCCTTGCGGTCGGAAGCTGAGCAGCTGCCATACCAGGTAGTGATGCAACCAGTCATGATGCTCTCGATGGTGCAGCTGTAGAACCTTTTGAGGATCTGAGGAACCATGCCAAGTCTTTTCAGTCTCCTGAGGAGGAATAGGTTTTGTCGTGCCCTCTTCACGACTGTCTTGGTGTGCTTGGACCATGTTAGTTTGTTGGTGATGTGGACACCAAAGAACTTGAAGCTCTCAACCTGCTCCACTATAGCCCTGTCAATGAGAATGGGGGCATGCTAGGTCGGATGGTGGGTTGTATGGATGGTGTTTTTGTGTTTTTGGGGGGGAATTATAGCTCCAACTGGAATCCTAAAAAGAGGTGGTTTTCTTGGAAATGGCTCCTCATGAGGTTAGCTTGGGTGTGTGTGTGTTTGGCCAGGGACATAACCCAGGTTACTGAGTGTTTAGGGAAGGAGGAAATTAGTTAAGGGTCAAAAGGCCCACCAGAAATGAAAGAGAAAATAAACAGAGGGCGGGACGGAAGGAAGGAAGGACGGAAGGAAGGAAGGACGGAAGGAAGGAAGGACGGAAGGAAGGACGGAAGGAAGGAAGGAAGGAAGGAAGGAAGGAAGGAGGGAAGGAAGGAAGGACGGAAGGAAGGAAGGAAGGAAGGAAGGAAGGAGGGAAGGAAGGAAGGAAGGAAGGAGGGAGGGAAGGAAGGAAGGAAGGAAGGAAGGAAGGAAGGAAGGAAGGAAGGAGGGAAGGAAGGAAGGAAGGAAGGAGGGAAGGAAGGAAGGAAGGAAGGAAGGAAGGAAGGAGGGAGGGAAATGTATTTCTAAAATATCATTGGCTGCATCAGCTGCTTGGACAGATGGATGTCTTGCCCTGTTTTACTCTGAGTCAGACACCACTAGAATCACTCAAAGGAAAAAAATACGCTTTGGTCCCTAATGATGATGTCAGTTTCTCCATATGGATGAGGCGACAAAGTCTGAGTGGTCGCCGAGGGGCGATGAGGCAGGACACGAGAGAGGGGCGATTGATCTCAATGTTTGAGCCAGGGAAGGACAGCAGGGATGGAGACAGACATCAGGGATGGAGACAGACAGCAGGGATGGAGACAGATAGCAGGGATGGAAACAGACAGCAGGGATGGAGACAGACAGCAGGGATGGAGACAGACAGCAGGGATGGAGACAGATAGCAGGGATGGGGTTGGGAGGGGGTTGTCCGTAGAGACATGGTGTGTGTGTGTGTTTATCAACAATGACGATACAGCCTACAGGGAAGAGGTGAGGGCCCTGGCGGAGTGGTGCCATGGAAATGACCTCTCCCTCAACATCAACAAAACAAAGGAGCTGATCGTGGATTTCAGGAAACAGCAGAGGGAGCACGCATCTATCCATTTCAACGGGACCGCAGTGGAGAAGGTGAAAAGCTTCAAGTTCCTCGGGCATACACATCATTTACAATCTGAAATGGTCCACCCACAAACAGTGTGGTGAAGAAGGTGCAACAGCAGAGGCGCAACAGCACCTCTTCAACCTCAGGAGGCTGAAGAAATGTGGCTTGGCCCCAGAGACCCTCACAAACTTTTACAGATGCACAATCAAGAGCATCCTGTCAGGCTGTATCACCGCCTGGTACGGCAACTGCACCGCCCAGAACCGCAAGTCTCTCCAGAGGCTGGTGCGGTCTGCACAACACATCACCGGGGGCCTGACCTCCAGTACATCTACAGCACCCGATGTAACAGGAAGGCCAAAAAGATCATCAAGGACATCAACCTTCTGAGCCACGGCCTGTTCACCCCACTATCATCCAGAAGGCGAGGTCAGTACAGGTGCATCAAAGCTGGGACAGAGAGACTGAAAAACAGCTTCTATCTCAAGGCCATCAGACTGTTAAATAGCAATCACTAGCCAGCCTCCACCCGGTTACTCAACCCTGCACCTTAGAGGCTGCTGCCCTATGTACATAGTCATGGAATCACTGGCCACTTTAATAACGGAACACTAGTGACTTTAATAATGTTTACATACTGCTTTACTCATTTCATATCTATATACTGTATTCTATTCTACTGTATTTTAGTCAAATCCACTCCGACATTGCTCGTCCTAATATTTATATATTTCTTAATTCCATTATTTTACTTTTATATTTGTGTGTATTATTGTGAATTGCTAGATACTACTGCACTGTTGGAGCTAGGAACACAAGCATTTTGCTACACCTGCAATAACATCTGCTAAATATGTGTATGTGACCAATACAATTTGATTTGATTTTGTGTGTGTGTGTTAGGGCTGACCCCATTTAGTCGACTGAATGATTGTTTGGTCGATAGGCTGTTGGTCAACTCAGATTTCTTTAGTTGAGCAGTAGCAAAAAAATATATATATATTTTCATGGTGTACAAGACACCTGTCTGATTCGCACCTGTCTGAGTGGACTAATCCATTGTGGAAGCCATGGGGATGGCACAGTCCATCAACCTAAGACTTGTGCTACTGAAATTGTAAATTGTTAAATTACGTAAGAACAATGGTGCAACGCTAATAATTGTATTTTATTTTATAACAGATGAGCTTTCTCCTGCATTGGAAAGCGGTCGCTGTCCGCGGTTCTGAAACACATCAGTCCACAGTTAAATTGGCACCTTTTCCTAGACCATGTTGCTATGTGCGTAATAGCAAAGTTAACCAGCATATTGATGTTGAGGACAGCGGAGTTAGGAGACGAGAAAACTGCTCTTGCCTTAAATGTCTTTGAATAGTGAGGAGAGCGGAAACCCCAACTTAATTAGGTCTATAATCAATAGCCTAACTGTTAAATGTGCCTGGCTTTAGAAATCATCCATATATATCAACTAAAAAATGACAGATCTTACTTCTGTTGCCTGTTTGAGTATTTGTTTAATAGCCTACTGATTCCACAAGCACCAAGCCTCATGCAACCACATGTCGGATAAACAATTTCACAAATTCTTTGCTATGCTGTAATAAAGCCTTTACACGTTTTTTAAAACATTTTATTAGGACAGCCTTTCTGGTATTATTTAGTGTTGTTTACACTGTTCCAAATTGTCTGAAAAATAATATTTCTAATAATAACCCTCCATTTTTTTGATCTCCTTCTTATTGTTATTATTACTATTATTATTATGATCCTCATTATAATAATAAGTAATGTCGTTATCATTAGTAGGCTTAGTATAGCGGCCTTGTATAAACACCATCGAGCTGTAGGCCTAAAAGCACATCCTGTTAAGTCTTAATACCTTAACTTACTTAGGCCTATATTTCAATAGGCTACTTATATAGACTACAGAACTGTATCTATCTATCAATCAATCATTCATTCGTTCATGTCACACAGCATACAAGTCATTCATGATTTGAAATGCAATGAAGCATTTTAGTTTCAAAATAAAACAATAAAGCGAACCTGAATAATTAGCACAAACATTAAACAAACCGTTCCATTTTGGAAATTGCATTCACGAATTAATGCGACTGTTTTTAGTCTTTGCTGCATTAAAGGGTTTACCAAAAAACATTACAACATACTCTCTGGTATGCTTATAATGTATTTAGTGTTGTTTATACTGTTACAAATGATATTGTAACCTGACAGCACATGTTTGGCACGCTGGGCTTGCTCCTTACCTTCTCCAGGATTTTCCACAACTAGTCAAATGTATTCAACACAACTGACTTCCGCTTTACCTCCTGAGCAACCAGTAAACATTCCCCCATTTCAAGTTTTTTAATCTGGGACAGCCCTAGTGTGTGTGTGTGTGTGTGTGTGTGTGTGTGTGTGTGTGTGTGTGTGTGTGTGTGTGTGTGTGTGTGTGTGTGTGTGTGTGTGTGTGTGTGTGTGGTGTGTTCTGCTTGTTGACTAATTCTGCACGTAGGACACACTCTGAGTGCAGCTGGAAGGTCATGAATTAATAATGCATTAATGAATGAGTCATCTGGTCAGACAACAGGACCTCCTATGCCTGCAGTCTCTGGACCACACACTCACACACAGACCGACACACTGACAACCCTCTCCTATTCGCCTACCGCCCCAAAAGGAACATGGACGACGCAAGTGCCATTGAACTGCACACAGTCATCACGCACCTGGACAAAAACAATGCATATGTGAGGATGATGTTCATCGACTACAGCTCGGCCTTCAATACCATAGTGCCCTCTAAGCTCACCACAAAGCTCACGGCCCTGGGACTGAACTCCTCCCTATGCAACTGGTTCACCTCCTCCACACTGATCCTCAATACGGGGGGCCCGCAAGGATGCGTCCTCAGTCCCCTCCTGTACTCCTGTATACCCACGACTGTGTGGCCTCACACAGTTCCAACGCCATCATCAAGTTCACTGACAAAACGACAGTAGTAGGTCTGAATACCAACAACAACGAGATGGCCTACAGAGAGGAGGTAGGCACTCTGACGGTGTGGTGCCAGGTCAAAAACGTCAAGTTCCTCGGCATACACATTTCTGAGGAGCTTAAATAGTCAAACCACACATACACCGTGGTGAAGAAGGCACAACAGCAACTCTTCAACTTAAGGAAACTGAAGAAATTTGGCATGTCTCAGAGGGCCGTCACAGTTCGAAAGGAGCACCATCGAAAGCATACTGTTGAGCTGCATCACAGCCTGGTACGGCAACTCCACCGCCGCTGACCGCAAGGCGCTACAGAGGGTGGTACGCTCAGCCGAATGCACCATTGGGTGCTCACTGCCTGCTCTCCAGGACACCGACAACACCAGGTGTCACAGGAAGGCCAAGAAGATCATCAGGGACCTCAGCCACCCGAGCCACGGCCTGTTCTCCCCCGCTTCCATCACTCAGACGCGAGCAGTATAGGAGCATCATTCTAAAACTAACAGACTGGCCAATAGTTTCTACCCCCAGACCATCAGGTTGCTCAATAGCCACCACTAGTCAGCTACTGCCCCCTGTCCCACTCCTGCCTCCTGGACTTCCTACTCCCGTGTCTCTGCCTGATACTTTCTACCATGATTCACTGGTCTAAATCAGTGACAATGGCTCATCCTTCATCTCTTCATTATAGTAATCCATGTCCCTCCCTCTACATCTCCTCTCTTTACCTCCACTGAACTAGAATGCACTATGATGCACTAAAAAACTCAAGTTTCACTCAGCAGACAAGGGAGTAAAAACATCTCACAATATTAGGACACAGGCCTGTCGCCTCCTACCTCGTCCTGTGATGTTATTGTAAAAGACTGCTGTCAGTTGAGATGGAACGCAAACCAAAGACAGTGTCCCAGAGAGAGACCTCTCGGAAAATTACAATTCCAAATTCCGATCATGCCAGGGAAAAGCAATCAGACAGTTTGTGCGGTTATCTATAATGAAGCATTGAGGTTAGTGACCTGAAAAAGTGCTGCTGTCGCTAACAGTAGCATTAGCGACAGGGGAAGGTTGGGTCTCAGTAGTCTACACTGGCTTCCTAAGCTAGCTACTAAGCTAAATCACATAACCAACTGGCAGACTGTCTCAAATGTTATGATGGGAATGGGAAAAACGTTTTATTGGGAAGGTGCCACAATGTTATGTTCCTGATATGTTCCTCAGAGGGATGTATGAAAATGTCTGAAGGGGCGTTTTACTTGTTGCTGTAGGAGGCTATGTTTTCATGGGCTTGGCAAGAGGGATAAATATTTCAGAGCTGAATGTGAGAACACTGCGCTTGCGTCTATGGGTAATTGTACATGCTAAAACTACCCTCTCAGCAGATTTCCTTCTCCTATCCCCTCAGAAAACCCCAACGGAGAGGTTGTGCTTGACACACATTCAGGATGTTGGTCTCTCCTGAGGTCTAGGCTAGGGGCCATATTCAATCAAATCCAATATGTGGATGCTATTTGGGTGTGCATGGCAAATAATACATGCACAACACAAGAAATGTTCATTCTTATCAATGCAATAGACATGGGATTTCTCTTAGCTATCATGTGACTATCTCCACACTGTGGGCCAAGGCCTCTGGATCCCAGTACCAAAGAGTGGGAGGCTCTGGTCCCCAATAGTGACATCTGTCAATGAGCTGTGCAACATCGCGAGAACGCTTCCGGGAATGCTTGCGAAACAGACCAGGCCGGGGTTTGGGGTTTGAGAAGTCAATGAGAGAAGTGTAAAATTCTTCCTTAGTTGTTAATTTTCTCGAAATCTAAAGGTACAACCTAGATTCAAACCAATGTCTTAACCTCTTAACGCACGTTAAGGATAGGGGGCGCTACAGCGAATTTTGAAAAAAATACGTGCCCATTTTAAACGGCCTCCTACTCAAACTCAGAAGCTAGGATATGCATATAATTAGTAGATGTGGATAGAAAACACCCTAAAGTTTCTAAAACTGTTTGAATGGTGTCTGTGAGTATAACAGAACTCATATGGCAGTCAAAACCCCGAGACAGATCCTAACAGGAAGTGGAAATCTGATTTGTGGACTCACCTTCAGCACTTTGCCTATAAAACACACTGTGAGTTAGGATTCATTGAGCACTTCCTAAGGCTTCCACTAGATGTCACCAGTCTTTACAAAGTGGTTTGAGTCTTCTATGGTTCAAACTGACCCAAAGAGAGGCTTTGAAAGTTGGTCACAGGGGGAGGGCCATTACCATAATGACGCGGGTGCCCCTAGCTACCCTCCCCTTTCGAAACGTTTAGTAAGACAATGCAATCGTCCCCCTTGAATATTATGGTTGAAAAAGGCCCTAAAGATTTATGTTATACAACGTTTGACATGTTTGAACGAACTTAAATATATTTTTTTTGCACATTCGTGACGACAAGTCCCGCGCACTACGGTACATTTTGAGTAGCCTTCGGAACACGCTAACAAGAAGAAGCTATTGGGACATAAATTATTAACTTTTTCGAACAAAACTACATTTGTTGTGGACCTGGGATTCCTGGAAGTGCCTTCTGATGAAGATAATCAAAGGTAAGGGAATATTTACAATAGTATATTTGATATTAGATGGTTCCAAGATGGCGCTAACCTGTATCGCCTAGCCTATTTTTCTGAGCATAGCATCCCATTTTATTGCAAAGTGTGATTTCCCAGTAAAGTTATTTTTAAATCTGGCGATGTGGGTGCATTCACGAGATGTTAATCTATAATTCTTTGAATGACAATATTACATTTTAAAAATGTTTTCGAATAGTAATTTAGTAAATTGTAGCGCTGAATCACCAGATGCATTTGAGGGAAAATATTTTCTCAACGTCACGCGCCGATGTAAAATGCTGTTTTTATATATAAATATGAACTTTATCGAACAAAAGAATGCATGTATTGTGTAACATGATGTCCTAGGAGTGTCATCTGATGAAGATTGTCAAAGGTTAGTGCTGCATTTAGCTGTGTTTTGGTTATTTGTGATGCATGTGGTTGGTCGAAAATGGCGGTGTGGCTACTTTGACGATGTACTCTCCTAACATAATGTAATGTTTTGCTTTTGCTGTAAAGCCTTTTTGAAATCGGACAACGTGGTTCGATTCAGGAGAGGTGTATCTATAAAACGGTGTAAAATAGTCCTATATTTGAGAAAAAAATATATAAAATTTTGTTATGGTTCGGTTATGAATATGGCGCTATGATTTTTCGCTGGATGTTGATCCCGCATACGGGACGAGCGCTTTTAAGTAATTTAACATGTTATTACTCCAACCTCGTGAAAGTGACAAACTGACATGTTTTCATTTTCGTCAAAACAACTTTATATTGAAGGAGTGCCTTTGATTGGACGGCCTGCACATGGGCAGTGTGGGGCGAGACGACCGTTAGACGCCATGACGTGTTTCTGCACACGTCGCCATGACATCACCTAAAATTGTGATCAAGGATTTGATTTCTATTGGAGAAGTTGATCTTCATACTGTATTGCCTTTGACCACACTGATGCTAATGCTAATGCTAATGCACTTGTGCTCTTCCATTACACTGTTTAACCCAAGCTAACATCAAACCCTTCACTTAGCATGGGTCAGTGTCTCTAGCACGCAGACACACACACACACACACACACACACACACACACACACACACACACACACACACGCACACACACACACACACACACATATTTTGGCTCTTTAAAGCCCCGAGTCCCTGACTAAGAATATAAAAACGCAAAAGCAATTCACTGTATTCACTTTAAAGTACAGTAGACCCACTTCACTGTGTGGTAAAGGACAAGGCCCATTGTTAAACCCGCAGTGAGGACATTGTTAAATACAGTGCCTTGCAAAAGTTTTCACTCCCCTTGGTGATTTTTCCTATTTTGTTGCATTACAACCTGTAATATAAATTGATTTTTATTTGGATTTCATGTAATGGACATACACACAATTGTCCAAATTGTTTAAGTGAAATGAAAAAAATGACTTAAAAAAAATTTAAAAAAGTGTGTAAGTGTGTGTCAGGTTTCTGTTAGACGGTAGTAGCCGGCTTTTGTCTGATACATTTTTTTAAAACTCACTCACTCACTGTGCGTAATTAGGTTACGCACAGTGAGTGAGTGAGTGAGTGAGTGAGTGAGTGAGTGAGTGAGTGAGTAAGAGTGTAACATGTAGAAGATAAGCATAAAAAGCCTTTCTAATGAAATAAGGCGAAGTTCCAAACAGCAGTGTAATAGAATCAGCTCAACGCAACACTTTTTATTTTACAGTCCATCTTGGCACTGACACAATTTGCCTGAGCTGTCACAAAGTCCAAACATTGACATGCAACTAACCCACACACACACCACCAGGCACACACACAACCAGACACACACACACCCACATACACACACCACCAGGCACACACACCACCAGGCACACACACAACCAGACACACACACACCCACATACACACACCACCAGGCACACACACCACCAGGCACACACACAACCAGACACACACACAACCAGACACACACACACACACTCCCACACACACCACCAGACACACACACACACACACCACCAGGCACACACACACACACACACACACACACCACCAGACACACACACAAACCCCCCCCCCCCCCCACACACACACACACACACACACACACACACACACACACACAACCAGACACACACCCACAACCAGACACACACACACACACACACACACACACCACCAGACACACACACACAACCAGACACACACACCACCAGACACACACCCACACACAGGGTTCTGAGTCGATCTGAAGCCTGACTATAAAAGACTATAGCCTGGAGGTAAAGCACGTCTCAGAGTCAAACTAATGCACCTCTTCCTACCTTTACAAATTCCAAACACATCCCCCTTTTCCCTCCCTCCATCTCCGGACGTTGTATTGGGTAGTTCAATGCTGAGAAAATGTCTCAGTCCCTGGAGCAAAGCTGCATCAGGAAATTGAGTCTATCATAGTTCACGATTCAATGACATTATGAAGGGCCGCTTAGAACAGCTGAAGATTTATTTTAAACAACTGATTGCGTCTCTCCTTGACACCAACAAACGCCCCATAATATCTGGCCCTGTGCCCGCCCTAAATTGTGGCATTGAACATTTCAGCAGACTTTTAGCCCTCCATAATTGGCTAGGAGACTATTGTAGCTCTGTAGGTGTAACATTTATTGACAATTTTGACACCTTCTAGAAACATAGCTTGTTTTACAAGGAGGATAGGATCAACCCAAATCATTTAGGTTCCTGGATCCGTTCACAGCATTATAAGGCGTTGAGACAATTACTTATCAATGACCCAAGCCCAGCTCAGCTAATCCCTACCATTGTGTTGCTGAGTTGTCATAATGCTTCAGAAAATGTATATTATTCCAGGGGGGTTGGAAGACACAATGTAACTAGCCTAATTTATGTCCCTCTAACTGTCCTCAATGCCTACAGCTATTGTATGCAGTAGTCATGTGCCTATAAACCAGAGTTATACTGTTAGCACTGATGCGGTGTGCCCTAGTAGGAATTCCACTGTGTCCAGCTCACCCTTTACTAACATTAATAACATGAGCATGTCTACTTCTGCTAAGCTTCCCGGTAAAGTAATGAAAACAATCAAGCATTGCAAAAAAGTGCTAAAAATAGCCCACGTTAACATATGTAGCTTAAGAAACTTAAGAAACAAAGTTAATGAAATCAAACATTTGCTAGTAACAGGTGACATTCATACATTCATATATCTCTGAAACTCACTTAGATAATTGATTTGATGATACAGTGGTAGCAATACACGGTTAGAACATCTACAGAAAAGACAGAAATGCCAAAGGTGGAGGTGTTGCTATTTATATTCAGAACCACAATCCTGTAAAGCTTAGAGAGGATCTCATGTTAAATACTGTTGAAGTAATATGGCTACAGGTTCATCTGCCTCACCTAAAGCCCATTCTGGTGGGAAGCTGCTATAGACCACCAAGTGCTAACAGTAAGTATCTGGATAACATGAGTGAAATGCTTGATAATGTATGTGATATCAACAGAGAGGTATATTTTCTGGGCGATTTAAATATTGACTGGCTTTCATCAAGCTGCCCACTCAAGGAAAAGCTTCAAACTGTAACCAGTGCCTGCAACCTGGTTAAGGTTATCAGTCAACCTACCAGCATAGTTACAAACAGCACAGGTAAGAAATCATCAACATGTATTGATCACATCTTTACTAATGCTGCATAAATTTGCTTTAAAGCAGTTGTCACGTCCTGGCCAGTATATAAGGTTAATTGTTTTGTAGTTTGGTCAGGGCGTGACAGAGGGTATTTGTTTTATGTGGTTCAGGGTGGTGTGTTTGATTAAGGGTGTTTGATTTAGTATTTCCGGGGTTTTGGTTTATAGTCTGTTTATGTATTTCTATGTCTAGTCTGGTGAGTGTGTTTCTATGTTGGTTAATTGGGAATGGGACTCTCAGTTGAAGGCAGGTGTTGTCTATCTGCCTTTGATTGAGAGTCTCATATATAAGGGTGTGTTTGTGTTTGTGATTTGTGGGTGATTGTTCTGTGTAAAGCCCTATGCTTTGCCAGACTGTTATTTGTTCGTCTTCGTATTTTGTATGTTCATTCTTATAGTAAATAAAAGTCAAGATGAGCATTCACGTACCTGCTGCATATTGGTCCACATTTTCTGATGACGATTTCGCACTATCGTCGGAAGACGAAGACAATCGTGACAGAATCACCCACCACCAAAGGACCAAGCAGCAGAGGAAGGAGCAGACGGCGTTCGAGGAGGACAAACGAGAGAAGTGGACTTGGGAGGAAGTTCTGGACGGGGTCGGACCTTGGCATCAGGCTGGGGAGTATCGCCGCCCGCAGTGGGAAATAGAAGCAGCCAAGGCAGAGAGGCGGTGGTACGAGGCCAGAGACGCGCTGAGGGAGAAGCACGAGAGGCACCCCCAATAAATTTTTTGGGGGGGGCACACGGGTAGTTTGGCTAGGCGAGGCAAGAGCCGGAAGCCAGCTACCCGTGGTTATATGGAGGAGCGTATGAGGTGGGGAGCGCCATGTTTCGCTGAGAAGCGCAATATCTCACCCATACGCACGCACAGTCCGGTGCGAGTTATTCCAGCCCCTCGCAGGTGCCGTGCTAGAGCGGGCATCCAGCCTGGTAGGAGGATGCCTGCGCAGCGCATCTGGTCGCCGGTACGCCTCCGAGGACCAGGCTACCCAACTCCCGCTCTACGCACGGCTACCATCAAGCCCCTGCACAGCCCAGTCTGCCCTGTACGAGCACTCCGCTCGTGCAGGGCTACTAGTTCCATCGAGCCAAGGCGGGTTGTGCAGGAGGTAAGATCTAGACCGGCTGTGCGCCTCCATAGCCCTGGGTTTCCAGCTCCTGTCTCTCGTGCGGACCCGGAAGTGCGTCCACCCAGTCCGACTCGTCCTGTTCCCGCTCCCCGCACTAAACGGCAAGTGCGTAAACCCAGCCTCGCCAGTCAACAGTCGTCGGAGCTGCCCGCCAGTCAACAGTCGTCGGAGCTGCCCGCCAGTCAACAGTCGTCGGAGCTGCCCGCCAGTCAACAGTCGTCGGAGCTGCCCGCCAGTCAACAGTCGTCGGAGCTGCCCGTCAGTCAACAGTCGTCGGAGCTGCCCGTCAGTCAACAGTCGCCGGAGTGGCCAGACTGCGCTGACCTGCCGGAGTGGCCAGACTGCCCTGACCTGCCGGAGTGGCCAGACTGCCCTGACCTGCCGGAGTGGCCAGACTGCCCAGACTGCCCCGAGCTGACAGACTGCCCAGACTGCCCCGAGCTGACAGACTGCCCAGACTGCCCCGAGCTGACAGACTGCCCAGACTGCCCCGAGCTGACAGACTGCCCAGACTGCCCCGAGCTGACAGACTGCCCAGACTGCCCCGAGCCGACAGACTGCCCAGACTGCCCCGAGCCACCAGACTGCCCCGAACCGCCAGACTGCCCAGACTGCCTGGAACGGCCAGAACCTGAGCCGCCTCCAATATAGGTGGGTTGGGGAGGGGGGGTGTAGCACAGTGCCGTCGTTGACGGCAGCCACCCTCCTTTCCCTCCCTTTAGTAAGGGGGAATTTTTCTTTTGGGTATTGTTTGGGGGTATTTTTTTAAATTTTTTTTTTAAGGTGCTTCTGGGGTAGCACCTTTAAGGGGGGGGTACTGTCACGTCCTGGCCAGTATATAAGGTTAATTGTTTTGTAGTTTGGTCAGGGCGTGACAGAGGGTATTTGTTTTATGTGGTTCAGGGTGGTGTGTTTGATTAAGGGTGTTTGATTTAGTATTTCCGGGGTTTTGGTTTATAGTCTGTTTATGTATTTCTATGTCTAGTCTGGTGAGTGTGTTTCTATGTTGGTTAATTGGGAATGGGACTCTCAGTTGAAGGCAGGTGTTGTCTATCTGCCTTTGATTGAGAGTCTCATATATAAGGGTGTGTTTGTGTTTGTGATTTGTGGGTGATTGTTCTGTGTAAAGCCCTATGCTTTGCCAGACTGTTATTTGTTCGTCTTCGTATTTTGTATGTTCATTCTTATAGTAAATAAAAGTCAAGATGAGCATTCACGTACCTGCTGCATATTGGTCCACATTTTCTGATGACGATTTCGCACTATCGTCGGAAGACGAAGACAATCGTGACAGCAGTATCCAAATCCATCGGATGTAGTGATCACAATATAGTAGCCATATCTATCCAAAGTTCCAAAGGCTGGGCCTAATATAGTGTATAAGAGGTCATATAAGAACTTTTGCAGTGATTCCTATGTTGTTGACGTAAAGAATATTTGTTGGTCTGTGGTGTGTAATGAGGAGCAACCAGATGCTGCACTTGACACATTTATGAAATGGCTTATTCAAGTTGCTAATAAGCATGCACCCATCAAGAAAATGACTGTAAAAACTGTTCAATCCCTGTAGATTGATGAGGAATTGAAAAATGGTATGGTTGAAAGGGATGAGACAAAAGGGACGACAAATAAGTCTGGCTGCATAACCGATTGGCAAATATACTGCAAATTGACATGTGACTAAACTGAATAAAAAGAAGAAGACACTATACTATGAAACAAAGATAAATGACATAAAGAATCATAGTAAAAAGCTTTGGAGAACGACACATTGTTTTGTGTAAAGTGTTATGAAATGTAATTTCATGTAATGTTTCAAATTGTACATAACTGCCTTAATGTGGATGGACCCCAGGAAGAGTAGCTGCTGCCAGCTCCTCACTCCCCTGCAAACTTGGTCTTGGGATAGCCGAAGGATGGATAGAGAGAATAGATCTAACAGCAACATGCCACACACACGCACACGCACACACGCAAACACACACACACACACACTCACACACCAACACACATGCTGACAGACAGACAGGATTTGTGTGCAAGGTCAGTGTTCTAAAAATGAGAGCTTAGGCCAAATCCCGCTCATACACACTCACACACACCTAAATCTCGTTCACACACACATACCCTAGGATAGCACACTTCAGAAACCCTACTATTCCCCACACAGTCAGTGCTAAGCCGATCTATATATATGCCTATATAGGCCCTACATACACTATATATACAAAAGTACGTGGACACCCCTTCAAATTAGTGGATTCGGCTATTTCAGCCACACCTATTGCTGACATGTGTATAAAATCGAGCACACGGCCATGCAATCTCCATAAACAAACACTGTCAGTAGAATGGCCTTACTGAAGAGCTCAGTGACTTTCAAAGTGGCACTGTCATAAGATGCCATCTTTCCAACAAGTCAGTTCTTAAAATTTCTGCCCTGCTAGAGCTGCCCCAGTCACCTGTAAGTGCTGTTATTGTGAAGTGGAAACGTCTAGGAGCAACAACGGCTCAGCCAAGAAGTGGTAGCCCACACATGTTCACAGAATGGGACAACACTCACTACCGAGTTCCAAAGTGTCTCTGGAAGCAATGTCAGCACAATAACTGTTCGTCGTGAGCTTCATGAAACGGGTTTCCACAAACCTAAGATCACCATGCGCAATGCCAAGCATCGGCTGGAGTGGTGTAAAGCTTGTGGTGTAAAGCTTGGTGGAGGTGGAATAATGGTCTGGTACTGGGTCTGGCTGGGCTGGGACTGGGTCTGGGCTGGGATGCACTGGGCTGGTACTGGGCTGGTACTGGGCTGGGCTGGTACTGGGCTGGTACTGGGCTGGTACTGGGCTGGGATGGGCAGGTATTGGGATTGGGACTGGGAATGAGCTGGGATGGGATGGGCCTGGGCTGGTACTGGGCTGGGCTGGTACTGGGCTGGGCTGGAATGGGCTGGTACTCGGCTGGGACTGGGACTGGGCTGGGACTGGGCTGGGCTGGAATGGGCTGGTACTCGGCTGGGACTGGGACTGGGCTGGTACTGGGCTGGTGCTGGGATGGGGCTGGTACTGGGCTGAGACTGGGCTGGGACTGGGCTGGTACTGGGTCTGGGCTGGTACTGGGTCTGGGCTGGAATGGGCTGGTACTCGGCTGGGACTGGGCTGGGACTGGGGATGGGCTGATACTGTAATGGGCTGATACTGGGACCTGGATGGGCTGGTAATGGGACTGGGCTGGTACTGGGTGGCGATTGGATTGGGCCTGGATTGGGGCTAGGTTGGGACTGGATTGGGACTACGTTGGGACTGGATTGAGACTGGGTTGGGACTGGATTGGGACTAGACTGGGACTGGATTGAGACTGGATTGGGCCTGGATTGGGACTGGGGATGGATTGGGACTGAGCTGGGACTAATTGGGACTGGATTGGGGTGGGACTGGGTTGGGCTGGGCAGGCCTGGTACTGAGCTGGGACTGCGCTGGTACTGGGTCTGGGCTAGGATGGGCTGGGGCTGGGCTGGGACTGGGATGGGACTGGGATGGGCTGGGCTGGGATGGGACTGGGATGGGACTGGGATGGGCTGGGCTGGGACTGTGGAATGGGGCTGGGATAGGCTAGGACTGGGATGGGCTTGTACTGGGGCTGGGACTGGGCTGGTGCTGGGATGGGCTGGTAATGGGACTAGGGTGGGACTAATTGGGGCTGGACTGGTACTGGGACTGGACTTGGATGATAGCATGGTAAACTATCCCCAATCCTGATCCCCAATCCTGATCCCCAATCCTGACTAGGCTACCTGTAGGCCCAGTCAGTACACACAATGGTCACACACACACACACACACACACACACACACACACACACACACACACACACACACACACACACACACACACACACACTGAATAGCAGGTACTTCCTGGGCCCTAAACAAGACCCTGTCAGTGTGTTCTCAATTTCTCACACAGGTTTCAGGCCTGCCTAAACTTGTTACAGAAGGCCCAGTGCCTAGTCAGTACACACAATAGTCTCTCTCTCTCTCACACACACACACACACACACACACACACACACACACACACACACACACACACACACACACACACACACACTTGGAACATAACCTGATCCTGTCAACATGATGATTAACGTGTGGGAAAGGCACTTGTTAACCACGTGAAAACCTATTATCCTAGATATAATGTACTGTTGTTTAGAGTAATGCAATGGCAGGCTCTTTCCCATTTGTGTAATTACAACAAAAAACGAATTCCCATTACTACGTAATTACAGTGGAACTATTATGCAAATAACCGAGTGGAGAGGACACTAAGGCCAGGATTGAAAAGACAGACAGACAGACAGACAGACAGCCAGACAGACAGACAGACAGACAGACAGACAGACAGACAGACAGACAGACAGACAGACAGACAGACAGACAGACAGACAGACAGACAGACAGACAGACAGACAGACAGACAGACATGGTTCTAATGTATTGGGACTTCATGACTGCTGAACCACTGAACCACATTCTTCATGGTCCTCCTACACTGGGAGACTCATACCCACAAGCATCTGTGAAAGGAGGCTCAATACAACAGAATAAACAGAATGGAACGGTGCTGTCACTGCAGGAAAATGCAAGCAACTACAACACACGACTAAGAGGAAAGATAAATTCATCCACAGAGAAGTAATCAGAGAAGTAATCAGAGAAGTAATCATGCATTTTCACTGGCTCTGAGATAATTACATTTCTTGAGAGTGAGCAAATGAGGAAGAGATTATATCTTCACAATAACTGCATGTAGCCTAGTCACAACTGCAAATGACAATATGTCAGTATATGACACATGCTATTGTCTCACACCTATAAGAAATCACAGGCCATTACTTAACTGACAATACCAATAGAGGAATGCTAGAAGGACACGTGTATCTTGCACAGGAGATTGAAAGCTATGAATTAAATGGTGTAATTTAGACTTGGTAATATGCACTACAGCTCAGCTGTCATGTCCAATGCAGTGTGTGTGTGTGTGTGTGTGTGTGTGTGTGTGTGTGTGTGTGTGTGTGTGTGTGTGTGTGTGTGTGTGCGCGTCCACTTTCCACCAAACCATGATGAACTGTGAAGTGCCTGCCTTTCATGTTGTCACACGCACGCACGCATACACACACACACACACAGCTAAAAAGGAGATACAATGTAACTGCAGCTTGCAATACAAGGCAACGTGACACTTACTTTCCAATGACCTCACACAGCTCGTAGACATCTTCAAACAGCACGTCGTCGTCTGCCATGGTCCGACGGGGCTGGGGAAATAATTTCCCCCAAATCCGTCCTGAAACGTATATTCCCAAAGCAAATAACCACAACCGACGTTAAATAGGTGTAAACACAAACTCGTTATGTTCCCCGTAGTCTAGGCTACTTGAAGCTTAGACTAACCACCAAGTAGTTGGGAATAAAGATTCCCCAAATTCCAATGGGTGGAAAATTATTGTTACCCCAACACGATGCGACTATGCGAGTGGTTCGGCTACAGGGCAGAGCTTCAAGGCAACGTGAGTTCTTCAATAATCCCTTTGGCTGTCTCCGGTTCGGCCCCGCCTTGCCCGGGTTTCCCCGTTTCCTACCTAGGCTACTTTCCTCGGAGCCTACGGTGGGAATGTCAGACGTTATAAACAATCTGAGTTGCGTGCCCGTCCGCTGATCCACGGTATTCAACAGTCCAGAACGCACGTAGCCTACAACCCGCTGCAAAAACTACAGCTGACTACTCTGTGTAGCTTGTTGAGTTGAAAAACAAAACGAGCTATTTACTGTAAATACTCTTATTCTAAAGAACACATCCGAATACTGTACATTCTTCACATACCAAAAGAGGTGAAAAGGTTATATAGTTTTGTCGCCCTTGAAAAGCGCGCATGGTGCCCGTACACACGCGACTCGATCAGGTAGGTAAAACTATATATTGGAAATGGGCTTCGGACAGAGGATCACTAGCCTCTCTCTCTCTCTCTTTCACTTTGTCGTTGCTCTCTCTCTGTCGCTCCCTTCATTTACAGTCATTGGTAGCTCCTCTTTCAGAGAGCTTCCAGAATGACAAAGCTCCTCCCACCCAAGGTTATGAAACTGCTCCGCTCTCCTCCATTACGGTTCCGCAGGAGCGGCTGCGTTCCGGGATCACCATTGAAACATACGGTGCTTGAGCCAAGATGACGAAGCGGGAGCGCTGTATTGTTTTTTTTTTGTCGCAGTTTCTTGATTCACAGTTTCTTGATTCACACTAACCGCAAATTACAAGGCGCAATAATCCAAAGTGCGAAAGACAGCCCAGCACGCACAAGTTGGCATTTAAAAGCCTACTTAAGAATTCTTGAACTCAAACAGAGCTCATGCTATGCAATAGAATGGGCATAATACATTGAGACTATAATAACATAACTATAACAACAGCCTTTTTGTGTATTGGTTTTGTCAAAAGGGAGACCTGGAAAAGAGTAGCCTAGACCTCAACAAGTTGACTGAAGCGAAAATATGCTGGTACCCAGTCTATAGTAAAAAACGTGATTCGGATGATGAGAAAACAGCAAGGCTATTATAAATCATCTGGAAACAGACACTGCTAGAACGCCATCACAGAGAGCGGTAGTGCATTGACTGTTCCATTAGGTATTTAATTAAGGAGTAGGGTGTCTGGTGGAAGACTTGTGTACACAGAGTGAAGTGAAATCAATTCAATTTCAATTTAAGTGCTACATTGCCAAAGGAATTGAAATAGATAATGAACAAAAGTGAAATAAAGAATAAAAAATTAACAGTGAACATTATACTCACAGAAGTTCCAAAATAATAAAGACATTTCAAATGTCATATTATGTCTATATACAGTGTTATAATGATGTGTAAATAGTTGAAGTTCAAAAGCAGAAAATAAATAAACATAAATATGGGTTGTATTTACAATGGTGTTTGTTTTTCACTGGTTGGCCCTTTCTTGTGGCAACAGGTCACAAATCTTGCTGCTGTGATGGCACACTGTGGTATTTCACCCAGTAGATATGGTAGTTTATCAAAATTGGGTTTGTTTTCCAATTCTTTGTGGATTTGTGTAATCTGAGGGAAATATGTGTCTTTAATATGGTCATAGATTTGGCAGGAGGTTAGGTAGTGCAGCTTAGTTCACCTCATTTTGTGGGCAGTGTGCACATAGCCTGTCTTCTCTTGAGAGCCAGGTCTGCCTACGGCGGCCTTTCTCAATAGCAAGGCTATGCTCACTGAGTCTGTACACAGTCAAAGCTTTCCTTAAGTTTGGGTCAGTCACAGTGGTCAAGTATTCTGCCACTGTGTACTCTCTGTTTAGGGCCAAATAGCATTCAAAGTAATTATCTTTTTGTTTTCTCATGATTTGGTTGGGTCTAATTGTGTTGCTGTCCTGGGGCTCTGTGGGGTCTGTTTGTGTTTGTGAACAGATCCCCAGGATCAGCTTGCTTAGGGGGCTCTTCTCCAGGTTCATCTCTCTGTAGGGGATGGCTTTGTTATGGAAGGTTTTTGAATCACTTCCTTTTAGGTGGTCTCTCTCTCTCTCTCTCTCTGTGGTTGCCCCTACTATAACATTGATGTCCATTCTAAATTGATCATCCCCATTTGGTGACAAAACACACCCACCTCTCTCACACACACACACACACAATACACACACACACTGCATAACCGGTAATTCCTGGGCCCTAAACAAGCCCGCACCTGATTGGCTAATTAAGGCAGAGTGAATAGTTAGGGAGTGTTGTCTAGCTCCAGACAAGATTTTTGTTGTCCAGAAAAAAAGGTTTAGTTTAGTTCTATTCAAACAATCTCCAGAGAGACCTCTGCTTTTGTAAACATTGACCGTGGGAGCAATGAAAGATGCTTATTTTACATGTCATCAGGCATCACACATGCACGCACACACACACACACTGTCACGGCTGTCGTAGAGAGTAGCGGACCAAAGTGCAGCATGTGTGTAGTTCCACATTATATTTACTCTGTGAAACTCATGCAATACATCAACATAACTGAATAGACAAAAACAACAAACCGTGACGCAGAGGAGAACAAACACTACTCAAAAATAATCACCCACAAAAACCAGGAAGAAAAACCCCTACTTAAATATGATCTCCAATTAGAGACAACGAGGACCAGCTGCCTCCAATTGGAGATAATCCCAAACAAGCCAACATAGAAATACAAAAACTAGAACCTAAGAACATAGAAATAGAAAACATAGAAAAACACAAAACACCCCCTGTCACGCCCTGCACTACTCTACCATAGAAAATAACATCTTACTATGGTCAGCACGTGACAGTACCCCCCCCCAAAGGTGCGGACTCCGACCGCACCTAAACACAACAACAACCCCCCCCCCCAAAAAAAAGTGGGGTAGGGTGAGTGACAATTGTCTATGGCGGCTCTGGTGCAGTACACAGAACCTTACTATCCAGCAGAGGATGTGGCTCTGGTTCGGGGCGTAACCCCCGTCTCAGGAGGTTCCAGGCTGCAGACTGGGAACTGTCGCCGGAAGCTCTGGACTGGGAACTGTTGCCGGAAGCTCTGGACTGGGAATGCGCACTGGAGGCCTGATGCATGGGGCTGGCACAGGTGGCCCCAGACTGGTAACATGCACCTCAGGGTGTGTACAGGGAGCAGGAACAGGACACACCGGACTGGGCAGGCGCACTGGAGGCCTGATGTGTGGGGCTAGCATAGGTAGCGCCAGACTGGTGACACGCACCTCAGGGCGAGTGCGAGGAACAGGCACAGGATGTACCAGGCTGGATAGACTCACTAGAGTCCGGGTACGTGGGGCAGGCACAGGGTATACTGGGCCGTGGAGGCGCACTGGAGTTCTGGAGCTTATGGCTGGCACAACCCGTCTTTGCTGGATGCTCAACCCAGCTCGACAACTGCAAGGCGCGGGCACAGATCGCACCGGCCTGACCGCAAAACACGGTGCTTGCCCCGTCACTCGCTCCCCACGGTAAGCACGGGGAGTTGGCTCAGGTCTCCACTCTGACTCTGCCAAACTCCCCGTGTGACCCCCCCCAACATTTTTTGGGGGGGTGCCTCTCAAGCTTCCGTCGTTGGGCTAGCTCCTAATAGCATCGCCGTTCCGCTTGCGCCGTCTCCACCTGCTTCCATGGCAGGGTCTTGTCCCCTGCCATTACCTCCTCCCAGGTCCAGGACGTCCTCCATTCTCTCTTCTCCCGAGCCCAGGATCCCTGCTCCTCCTGGGCACGCTGCTTGGTCCTTTGTGGTGGGTGATTCTGTTACGGCTGTCGTAGAGAGTAGCGGACCAAAGTGCAGCATGTGTGTAGTTCCACATTTTATTTACTCTGTGAAACTCATGCAATACATCAAAATAACTGAATAGACAAAAACAACAAACCGTGACGCAGAGAAGAACAAACACTACTCAAAAATAATCACCCACAAAAAACAGGGAAAAAACCCCTACTTAAATATGATCTCCAATTAGAGACAACGAGGACCAGCTGCCTCCAATTGGATATAATCCCAAACAAGCCAACATAGAAATACAAAAACTAGAACCTAAGAACATAGAAATAGAAAACATAGAAAAACACAAAACACCCCCTGTCACACCATGCACTACTCTACCATAGAAAATAAAATCTTACTATGGTCAGGACGTGACACACACACACGCACGCACGCACGCACGCACGCACACACACACACACACACACACACACTTAAATCACTCAGCAAGGACAATGTCTGCACATTTTACATTATGGCCTCTGCTGATGATAGTCTGATGAAAATTGGCCTGTTACTTTCACTCTCTGATAGAGAGTGAGAGAGAATGAGTGTGAGGGAGGGACCAGCAAACTAACAGAGAGGGAGGGACCAGCAAACTAACAGAGAAGGAGGGAACAGCAAACTAACAGAGAAGGAGGGACCAGCAAACTAACAGAGAAGGAGGGACCAGCAAACTAACGGAGAGGGAGGAACCAGCAAACTAACAGAGAGGGAGGGAACTGCAAACTAACTGAGAGGGAGGGACCAGCAAACTAACAGAGATTGGGAGGGACCAACAAACTAACAGAGATTGGGAGGAACCAGCAAACTAACAGAGATTGGGAGGAACCATCAAACTAACAGAGATTGGGAGGGACCAGCAAACTAACAGAGATTGGGAGGGACCAGCAAACTAACAGAGAAGGAGGGACCAGCAAACTAACAGAGAGGGAGGGAACAGCAAACTAACAGAGAAGGAGGGAACAGCAAACTAACAGAGAGGGAGGGAACAGCAAACTAACAGAGAAGGAGGGACCAGCAAACTAACAGAGAAGGAGGGACCAGCAAACTAACAGAGAGGGAGGGACCAGCAAACTAACAGAGAGGGAGGAACCAGCAAACTAACAGAGGGAGGGACCAGCAAACTAACAGAGATTGGGAGGAACCATCAAACTAACAGAGATTGGGAGGGACCAGCAAACCAACAGAGAGGGAGGGACCAGCAAACTAACAGAGATTGGGAGGGACCAGCAAACTAACAGAGAGGGAGGTACCAGCAAACTAACAGAAATTGGGAGGGACCAGCAAACTAACAGAGATTGGGAGGGACCAGCAAACTAACAGAGATTGGGAGGAATGATCAAACTAACAAAGGTTGGGAGGGACCAGCAAACTAACATCGATTTGGAAGGACCAGCAAACTAACAGAGATTTGGAGGGACCAGCAAACTAACATACATTGGGAGGGACCAGCAAACTAACAGAGATTGGGAGGGACCAGCAAACTAACAGAGATAGGGAGGGACCAACAAACTAACAGAGATTGGGAGGGACCAGCAAACTAACTAACTGAGATTGGGAGGGACCAGCAAACAAACAGAAATTGGGAGGGACCAGCAAACTAACTAACAGAGAAGGAGGGACCAGCAAACTAACAGAGAGGGAGGGACCAGCAAACAAACAGAGAGGGAGGGAGAGACCAGCAAACTGAGATTGGGAGGGACCAGCAAACAAACAGAGAGGGAGGGAGAGACCAGCAAACTGAGATTGGGAGGGACCAGAAAACAAACAGAGATTTGGAGGGACAAACACACTAACAGAGAGGGAGGGACCTACCTGAATTTGTCCAATAAGATATGCTTGTTTTAATTTGCATTTCATTTTTTGCAAAACACTCTTCTACACTGTGCGCAGATAAAAAAAAAACAATCTGACAGAAACATGATTTTGAACGGTCGTCCATCTCAGAATTCCAAGATGGAAACTTTGGTATCATCCTTGAGCTCCGACTTCTCTAACCTGAAGAACACTGACGTCACGATTTTTCCCAGTGTGAGGTATTTTTTGGCTGAGTGCCCAGTTGTCTTGAACGCGCCAATAGATACAGCCTAATCTCGGAACCCAGAACCAAATTCTCATGTGAACACTGGCCTCCTGACTGCTAATTATGGAGGGAGAGACTAGATACAGCCAAGCCTTAGTGAATGTATTTTGTCTGTAATGTCTTTTTCTTTATATGTCGGACCCAAGTAAGACTAGCTGTCGCCATTGGCGTCGGCTAATGGGAATCCTAATAAATAAAATACATCTAAATCAGTCCCTCACTGTCCCATTTCTACCATTCAGCCACATTCCCTAGCATCAGATCAGTCTCTCACTGTCCCATTTCTACCATTCAGCCACATTCCCTAGCATCAGATCAGTCCCTCACTGTCCCATTTCTACCATTCAGCCACATTCCCTAGCATCAGATCAGTCCCTCACTGTCCCATTTCTACCATTCAGCCACATTCCCTAGCATCAGATCAGTCTCTCACTGTCCCATTTCTACCATTCAGCCACATTCCCTAGCATCAGATCAGTCTCTCACTGTCCCATTTCTACCATTCAGCCACATTCCCTAGCATCAGATCAGTCTCTCACTGTCCCATTTCTACCATTCAGCCACATTACCTAGCATCAGATCAGTCCCTCACTGTCCCATTTCTACCATTCAGCCACATTCCCTAGCATCAGATCAGTCCCTCACTGTCCCATTTCTACCATTCAGCCACATTCCCTAGCATCAGCAGTCTTTTATAGATGCTTGACATATCATTTATAAGTCAAATCATGAATTGTGATGTAAAAGGTCCTTTCGTCTGGTTCTTTGTCCTGTGATATCCTGCATATTCAACGGGGTTTGGATCTTATTATTCTGTGAAATAAAGATTTAAGTGCCTTTGAATGGGGTGCGGTAGTAGGTGCCAGGCGACACTGGTTTGAGTGTGCGAAGAACTGCAATGCTGCTGGGTTTTTCACCCTCAACAGTTTCCCATGTGTATCAAGAATTGTCCACCACCCAAAGGACATCCAGTCAATTTGACACAACTGTGGGAAGCATTGGAGTCAACATAGGGACAGCATTTCTGTGGGACACTTTTGACACCTTGTAGAGTCCATCCCCCTACATCTCACAGGGAGAGAGAGGATCAGAGCTGGCCCCACTGTGGTGCTCTGCCTCTGGGTTCTATCTTCCCTCGCTCCCCCTCTCTTCTCTTCTCATCTCCTTTCTCCACCTCTCCTCTCTTCCACACAGGAGCTCTGATCTCCTGTGCCTTCAAAGGGTGAACGTGCTTGGGAGGTGTGTGTGTGAGAGAGAGAGAGACAGACAGAGAGAGAGAGAGTGAGTGTTTGTGTTTCTGTCTCTGTCTCTGTGTCTGTATTTGTGTGTGCACTGTAAATGTGTATGTATGCGTGTGTGAGGGTGTGAGATAGAGAGAGTGTGTGCAGTGTGTGCAGTGTGTCTGTACGTGTGCACTGTGTATTTGTGCACTGTGTATGTGTGTGTATGCATGTCTGCGTATCTGTGAGTAAATATCATGCGTCCTGCTTTCAGGGTGTTTAACAAAGTAGGTTACCCTACACCGGAGGGGACTCAAATCTAACCCAAGCACTAAACACCAACATCACCGCGCTACTGTTTACTTAACTGTATATGCTAGAAATATAGTTTGATTTATTCTTTATTAACATATGTTAGAGCTTGGCCTTAGCATATATCTGATGTACAATTCATTTTAACCAGGCTTATTTCTGATCAAAAGATTGGATGACGCACTACTTTGCATAATTGTATTCCTTTTTCTTTCTTGGTATGGTGTTTCAATCTCGCCCCTACTGTAGGTGAGACATTTTTCAGGAGCGGAGTGAATTGTTCTTCTTCTCTACTAAGAGGATTGGAAAAAACAATGCTGAATCTCAATTGCATATACCTCATGTCCTCTCTCCAAGCCTCCTTCTAAAAACCGATTGGATGAGAAAGCCAGAGGTCCTTCCCCTCTGACCTTCTCCTCCAATGGGTATTGAGAAGGAGGCGAGGAGAGAGGATGTCAGGAGTATGCAATTGAGATTCTCCCCTGAAATTCCTTGTGTCCTTCTTGCCTCCTCAAAACCCATTGGAGGTCTGGGAGGAGGAACCTCTGATCTGATATTCCAATATGCTTAGAGAAGGAGACGAAGAGGGAGGACATGAGGAATCAAGAAACTGCAATTTTGATTCACTCCAAGAGTGTTGCACAGGGAGGCATCATTCTTGACTTGAGGAAATGCATTGTTGGAGGGTTTTATTATTAGCCTATAGGACTGTGCCCTGCAGTCGCCTACACTCCTTATAGAACCAAAAAGGGTTCCATCACTTGCTTCATATATATGCTAAGAATACCACTCAAACAGATCCACAGATGATCTCTACTGCACTCCACACCGCCCTTTCCCACTTCGACAAAAGGAACACCTATGTGAGAATGCTGTTTATTGACTACAGCTCAGCATTTAACACCATAGTGCCCATCACTAAGCTAAGGATCCATTCAACCCACTCTTTTACACTGCTGCTACTCTCTGTTTATCATCTATGCATAGTCATCTATGCACACTTTAACTATACCAACATATGTTTTGAGGATGAGAACCCAGCAGCCCTCCAGTTGTCATTTCAATTCCACCCATTTTTTCCAGTTGTTGCCTGACTG
>NC_042980.1:40220015-40225015 GCF_901001165.1 Salmo trutta
GGTTCTATCATAGTAGCTCAAAATTGATCAGAAATTACTACTCTGCTTTGCTCTTTGCAATTTTGTTTTTTGTTCTTCCTCCTCCTTGTACCCCTATTGTTACAGTACTGTACCCTGCATCTCACAAACTTGTCCTTTGTCTCTGTGATACTCTAATTCTTGTTCTTTGTTGATATGAACCTGCAACCAGTCAAAATCTATTGAGCAGTCAGTACTGTTAATAAATGGAAAGCACAATGTTCATGGCCATACAATTTGTCCATTGTACAGTATACAGCCTACAATGCACTGTACTACAGTATACAATACTAAAAGGGACAAAAATCAAATGAGTAAACACGTGATCAATGTGCTTCTTCTTGTCTTTGGGCTGGGTCAGGCCAGAGCACTTCGTCGACATCACAAGCAATATTGTCTCTCCTGAGACAACGGGGGAAGAAGCCTCTTGTGTGCCGTATCCAGCCCTGACATGATTCCTCACCTATATCACCACAGGCTAAATCCATGGCTTGCAGCAGATTTACTCTGGTGTAGGGTTGTCTATCATACACTTTCCATCTCCAAGAGGAGAAAAACTCCTCAATCGGATTCAGGAAAGGCGAGTATGGAGGGAGGTACAAGTTCATAAACTGCCCATTGATGTTAAACCATTCCCTTACCTGAGCAGCTCGGTGGAAACTGACATTGTCCCACACTATCACATAGGTGGGAATGGGATTCTCATTTAGCTCTTGACCCTGCTGCTCTTGAACCTGCTGCTCAAATAAAATATCTATTAGATTGGCAATAAATCTTAGAAGGTGCTGGGTGTTATATGGCCCGAGTGTAACATGGTGATGTAGAACACCATGGTTGCTGATAGCAGCACAGATTGTGACATTGCCACCTCGTTGACCAGGGACTTCAACAATGGCCCGCTGTCCAATCATGTTTCGGCCTCTCCTTCTCCTCTTTGTTAGATTGAAGCCTGCTTCATCGACAAAGATGAACTCATGGGGTCTGTCCAAGGATTCCAAGGAAACTATTGTCTGTGTAGAAATACAATATACTGTATGTAGGATTTTGTAAGTCGTACAGAGACAGTGCTATACTGTAGAGTACAATTAGGCCTACTGTATGCACTTCTGATTCACATACATTGTATGTACTGAAGGGTAATGTCATTAACATAGTATGTGTTAGTACTGTAGACAATCTGGATTACAGTAAATGTTTCTGAATGTACTTACTTACTTGCACATACTGAGCTTGCAGTTCTTTCACCCTTGGTAAGTTGTGCTCAAAAGGTACTCTGTATACTTGTTTCATTCGCATCCTGTTACGATGGAGGACACGGTCAATTGTGTAAATGCTCACACTGTCGATTCCCTGGAAGTGTGTGTTGTCTTGTATCACTCGTTCCTGGATTTCTCTGAGTCGTATTGCATTATCTTGAAGGACCATGCCAACTATAACGGCCTCTTGCTCCCGAGTGAATATAGCTGTCCTTCCACCTGCATGTGGCAGCCTTGCAATTCTACAAAAAGTAGTTGTGCAGTTACAAAACATATTCATGTAGTACAATACATACAGTGATTAACTTTACAAATGTCTATTGAAACAGCTGCATATAGTGTAGTACAGTAAATTTGCAATTACAAAAATACAGTAGCATACTGCACCTGTTCTCTTCTCTGAATGTCCTTACTATGGTGGACACAGAAAATCGGCTCAAATTGGGTTGCACTCTAAGTCCTGCTTCCCTCATTGTCAGTCCATGGACAAGAACATGGTCTATAACTGTTGCTCGAATTTCATCAGCTATTTCCACTCTTTGTCTTCCTCTTCCTCTTCGTCCTCCTTTTCCTCTTTCTTGCCCTCCTCTTCCTCCTCGTCGCCCACCTCGCATACGCACTCGTCCTCTCACATGGTTTCTTCTATCCATTCTCAGACTTTCTCCTTCCCACCTTCAACAACCTGTTTGCTCTCTGAACTGGCTTATATTGGTTGTGTCGCATCATTTGAAACAGGTTAAATACATTTTGAGTGGTTGTGTTCAATCAATGACATGTGTTCTCTATTTGTATTTGATTGTTGCCACTTGTGTTTACCAGTATGGATGACATGTGCATTAGAGTGCAGAATGTGTTTTGAGAATGAGAATGTGGAGAATGTTAGAGTTTTGCTGAAAAGTTAAAGTGAGATCTGCAAATTGTGTTTTACCATGTGAAATGGTTTAATGTATTGACAACAGACTGCATAATTAGCTAAATGAGTCCAGGCAACTGAGAACTTTGTTCAGCCAATGGGTTTTAGTGTTTTAGCAATTGAGAAAAACTGTAAATAGATAATAGACAAAAGTGAAATAAACAATAAAAATGAACAGTAAACATTACACTCACAGAAGTTCCAAAAGAATAAAGATATTTCAAATGTCACATTATGTATATATACAGTGTTGTAACGATGTGTAAATAGTTAAAGTACAAAAGGGAAAATAAATAAACACAAATATAGGTTGTATTTACAATGGTGTTTGTTCTTCACTGGTTGCCCTTTTCTTGTGGCAACAGGTCACAAATATTGCTGCTGTGATGGCACACTGTGGTATTTCACCCAGTAGATATGGGAGTTTATCAAAATTGTATTTGTTTTTCGAATTGGTTGTGGGTCTGTGTAATTTGAGGGAAATATGTGTCTCTAATATGGTCATACATTTGGCAGGAGGTTAGGAAGTGCAGCTCAGTTTCCACATCATTTTGGGCCGTGTGCATATAAGCTGTCTTCTCTCTCTCTGTCCCTCTTTCGCTCTCTGAGTCTGTCTCGCTCCCCTGATACTAAATCCCAAGTTCAAATATTTGAGTGGGAAAAGAGATTAGCTAAGCGACTGATCAGCCAAATATTTTGCCAAATGTCTCTACCTGACACATTCACTGAGTAGACAGACAGACAGACAGACAGACAGACAGACAGACAGACAGACAGACAGACAGACAGACAGACAGACAGACAGACAGACAGACAGACAGACAGACAGACAGACAGACAGACAGACAGACAGACAGACAGACAGACAGAGACAGACAGACAGACAGACAGACAGTGTTGTTAGGATGATGAAGTCTTCTCAGTACTCAGAGAGCTCAGGCTAGTTCAAAAGACTGATACAGGGGCTTGATCAGGAGTTTATAACATCACAGAACTTTCACATAGAAATATATTGCGTACAACAGATAGTATGTTGTGCTCCTTCCCGGTCAGTACGGATAATATTTGCTACCGCGGATGTTGTCTTTCCTGTAGAATAGGGGATTGTGTTATCTCTATTCATTACATTTCTATCTGCAACTTTGTAAATGTTTGACCTGAATGAATGACTACACCACAGGACTGTAACAGTAGTTCACAAGGTCACAACCTTCGACCCCTTACCTGAGGATTGGATCACCTTCACTACAGTTGATCCCTCCTCAAGAGAGGAATCAGGGGATCTACTCCAATTGGAGAGGATTAGACTCACTCACTCACTCACTCACTCACTCACTCACTCACTCACTCACT
Source organism: Salmo trutta (assembly GCF_901001165.1). Classification (NCBI taxonomy): domain Eukaryota; kingdom Metazoa; phylum Chordata; class Actinopteri; order Salmoniformes; family Salmonidae; genus Salmo; species Salmo trutta. Next base: position 40,223,556 of record NC_042980.1, read on the forward strand.
CACTCACTCACACACACACACACACACACACGCAGTGTGTGTTTAACCAATTCCCTTATGCAGCGCTCCCAAACCACTGTGTGAGAGTGTGTCTCCAACCACAAGTGTGTGTGTATTTAACCTCATCCCCTACACAGCTTTTGTTCCCCAAATAAATGTGCCTTACCTTGAAAAATAGCTGTTTTTTCTCTATGCTCAATTATATCTGCCCTCCAGAGTTTGGTCCCCTGACAGGCATGCTGTAGGAATGTAATGGACTGTTGCTCCTCACTAGTTGGAACACAATTATTCACTCGCTCCACTCATCCATGAAGACCTATCTCTGTGAAAAGCAGTTAGGAGAATATTTTTAATTGCGTTCGCTTGAGCCGCAACATCATTTGTGATGTCAGAGCAATGGCTTCCGTAGGGAAGGCAATGACATGTGGGGTTACTTTGGACCGGCACGTACCCTTGCTTTGTTTTGGGCTAAGCCAAAGGAACAGAGCCAGCGGTGTCTGGGGCTGTTGTTGATTATTATCATCAGTTTAATTCACATCCACACATAACAACTAGCCCTCAGTGGCCACACATACCAATTACTCTATTCATTTTCAATACAGTTACTGAGAACTTTTGTGGTGTGTGTGTTTGTTTGTCTGTGTGTGTGTGTTGGAGAGTGTGTGCATATGTGTGTGTGTGAGTGTGTGTACAGTGCCTTCGGCAAATATTCAGACCCCTTGACTTTTGCCACATTTTGTGACGTTACAGCCTTCATTCTAAAATAGATTTTTTTTAAATCTGCAGCAATCTACACACAATACCCCATAATTACAAAGCGAAAACAGGTTTTTAGAGTTTTTTGCAAATATAGAATTTTTAAAAAACAGAAATACCTTATTTACATAAGTATTCAGATACTTTGCTATGAGACTTGAAATTGAGCTCAGGTGCATTCTGTTCCCATTGATCATCCTTGAGATGTTTCTACAACTTGATTGGAGTCCACCTGTGGTAAATTCAATTGATTTGACATGATTTGGAAAGGCACACACCTGTCTATGTAAGGTTCCACAGTTGACCGTGTATGTCAGAGCAAAAACCAAGCCATGAGGTCGAAGGAATTGTCTGTAGAGCTCAGAGACAGGATTGTGTCGAAGCACCGATCTGGGGAGGTTACTAAAAAATGTCTGCAGCATTGAAGGTCCCCAAGAATACATTACATCATTCTTAAATGGAAGAAGTTTTGAACAACCAAGACTCTTCCTAGAGCTGGCCACTTGGCCAAACTGAACAATTGGGGGAGAAGGGCCTTGGTCAGAGAGGTGACCAAGAACCCAATGGTCACTCTGACAGAGCTCTAGAGTTTCTGTGTGGAGATGGGAGAACCTTCCAGAAGGACAACCATCTCTGCAGCACTCCACCAATCAGGCCTTTATGGTAGAATGGCCAGACGAAAGCCACTCCTCAGTAAAAGGCAC
>NC_042980.1:40230015-40282515 GCF_901001165.1 Salmo trutta
CTGTATACTTCTGGCCCTTCTTTGGACACTGTGTTAACTAACCTCCAGATGAGCTTCAATGCCATACAACTCTCCTTCCGTGGCCTCCAACTGCTCTTAAATGCAAGTAAAACTAAATGAATGCTGCTCAACCGATTGCTGCCCACACATGCCTGCCCGTCCAGCATCACTACTCTGGACGGTTCTGAATTAGAATATGTGGACAACTACAAATACCTAGGTGTCTGGTTAACTTAAACTGTAAACTCTCCTTCCAGACTAACGTTAAGCATCTCCAATCCCAAATTAAATCTAGTGTCGGCTTCCTGTTTCACAACAAAGCATCCTTCACTCATGCTGCCAAACATACCCTCGTAAAACTGACTATCCTACCGATCCTTGACTTCGGCGATGTCATTTACAAAATAGCCTCCAACACTCTACTCAGCAAATTGGATGCAGTCTATCACAGTGCCATCCGTTTTGTCACCAAAGCCCCATATACTACTCACCACTGCGACCTGAATGCTCTCGTTGGCTGGCCCTTGCTTCATATTCGTCGCCAAACCCACTGGCTCCAGGTCATCTATAAGTCTTTGCTAGGTAAAGTCCCGCCTTATCTCAGCTCACTGGTCAACATAGCAGCACCCACCTGTGGCACACGCTCCAGCAGGTCACCCCCAAAGCCAATTCCTTCTTTGGCCGCCTTTCCTTCCAGTTCTCTTCTGCCAATGACTGGAATGAACTGGAAAAATCACTGAAGCTGGAGACTCATATCTCCCTCACTAACTTTAAGCACCAGCTGTCAGAGCAGCTCACAGATCACTGCACCTGTACATAGCCCATCTGTAAATAGCCCATCCAACTACCTCATCCCCATACTGTTATTTATTTTATTTATTTTGCTCCTTTGCACCCCAGTATCTTTACTTGCACACTCATCTCCTGTACATCTATCACCCCAGCGTTTAATTGCTATATTGACATTATTTCGCCACTATGGCCTATTTATTGCCTTACCTCCCTTATCCTACCTCATTTGCACACACAGTATATATACTTTTTCTATTGTATTATTGACTGTATGTCTCTTTATTCCATGTGTAACTCTGTTGTTTGTGGCGCACTGCTTTGCTTTATCTTGGCCAGGTCGCAGTTGTAAATGAGAACTTGTTCTCAACTAGCCTACCTGGTTAAATAAAGGTGAAATAAAATAAATAAATAAAAAATAAATTCATCCCCCTTTCTGTTTTTTCCTATTTTGTTGCATTACATCCTGTAATTTAAATGGATTTACTTTTATTTAACGTAATAAACATACACAGAGTAGTCCAAATCGGTGAAGTGAAATGAAAAAAAAAAGTTTTTTCAAAATATTAAAAAATATAAAAAACGGAAAAGTGGTGAGTGCATATGTATTCACCCCCTTTGCAATGAAGCCCCTAAATAAGATCTGGTGCAAACAATTACCTTCAGAAGTCAGATAATTAGTTAAATAAAGTCCACCTGTGTGCAATCTAAGTGTCACATGATCTGTCACATGATCTCAGTATTTTTACACCTGTTCTGAAAGGCCCCAGAGTCTGCAAGGGGCACCACCAAGCAAGCGACATTATGAAGACCAAGGAGCTCTCCAAACAGGTCAGGGACAATGTTTTGGAGAAGTACACATCAGGGTTGGGTTAAAAAAAATACATGAAACTTTGAACATCCCACGGAGCACCATTAAATCCATTATCAAAAAATGGAAAGAATATGGCACCACAACAAACCTGTCAATAGACGGCCGCCCAGCAAAACTCACGAAGCAGGCAAGGAGGGCATTAATCAGAGAGGCAACAAAGAGACCAAAGATAATCCTGAAGGACCTGCAAAGCTCAACAGTGGAGATTGGAGTATCTGTCCATAGGACCACTTTAAGCCATGCACTCCACAGAGCTGGGCTTTACAGAAGAGTGGCCAGAAAAAAGCCATTGCTTAAAGAAAAAAATAAGCAAACCCGTTTGGTGTTCACCAAAAGGCATGTGGGAGACTGCTCAAACATATGGAAGAAAGTAATCTGGTCAGATGAGACTAAAATTGAGCTTTTTGGCCATCAAGGAAAACACTCTGTCTGGCACAAACCCAACACCTCTCATCACCCAGAGAACAACATCCCCAGTGAAGCATGGCGGTGGCAGCATCATGCTGTGGGGATGTTTTTCATCGCCAGGGACTGGGACACTGGTCAGAATTGAAGGAATGATGGATGGCGCTAAATACAGGGAAATTCTTGAGGGAAACCTGTTTCAGACTTCCAGAGATTTGAGACTGGAATGGAGGTTCACCTTCCAGCAGGACAATGACCCTAAGCATACTGCTAAAGCAACACTCAAGTGGTTTAAGGGGAAACATTTAAATGTCTTGGAATGGCCTAATCAAAGCCCAGACCTCAATCCAATTGAGAATCTGTGGTATGACTTAAAGATTGCTGTTCAACAGCGGAACCTATCCAATTTGAAGGAGCTGGAGCAGTTTTGCCTTGCGGAATGGGCAAAAATCCCAGTGGCTAGATGTGCCAAGCTTATAGAGACATACTCCAAGAGACTTGCAAATGTAATTGCTGCAAAAGATGGCTCTACAAAGTATTGACTTTGGGGGGGGGGGGGTTATGCATGCTCAAGTTTTCAGTATTTTTGTCTTATTTCTTGTTTGCTTCACAATAAAAAATATTTTGCATCTTTAAAGTGGTAGGCATGTTGTGAAAATCAAATTACACAAACCTCCCAAAAATCCATTTTAATTTCAGGTTGTAAGGCAACAAAGTAGGAAAAATGCCAATGGGGATGAATACTTTCACAAGCCACTGTACATGTAATCAGTTTCTCCCCAACTCTGTCTGAGTGCTGACTATCCTCACCTGAACTAAAACTCTGATTCAATCCCTTATCACCAGAGTGGAGAGGACCTAGGGAGACACCACTTACCTTGACAGCATACAGTTTCCATTTTAGGACACTCAAAAGGGGTAATGATTGGCGGAAGGAGGTGAGGTATGTCCTAAACTGCAGCATCCAAAGCCAATGTTGTGAAACTTTTATTTATTTGTTTTTATTTATTTATTTGTCCCATAATTCACTGGGCTTAAAAGAGCAGCAATTAAACCTGAACACACACTCACTCTCTCTCTCTCTCTCTCTCTCTCTCTCTCTCTTTCTTTCCTGGCACACTGGACCCATCGACCCACAGGTTACCATGGCAACTGCTCCCCTTCTCTCCATCTATCTCTCTCCCTCTCTCTTGGTTTGCTTCTCACATCGTCTTCCTCTCTCCCTCTCTCTGTTAATCTTTCACATACACATACCTACACACTGAAGAAGGCTGCAAAGCTGAAACGTATGCTATCCCTGATGCAGTGAAAATAATTTTTCAAATCAAAAAATGAAGTAAGCTTTTTCTTTTTGAGTGCCGACCCATCACACTTTTTTGCTTATCCACTGTCTCTCTTCCTCTCTCTCCCTCTGTCTCTCTTCCCTCCCTCTTCCTCCCTCTCCCTCTCTCTCTTCCCTTCCCTCCCTCCCTCTTCCTCCCTCTGTCTCTTCCTCCCTCTCCCTCTTTCTCCCTCTCTCTCTTTCTTTCTCTCTTACTCCATCTCCATCTCTCTCGCTCTCCCCCTCTCTCTCTTTCTCACTCTCTCTCTTTCTCCCTCTCTCTCTCTCTCTGTCCCTCTCTCTTTCTCCCTCTGTTTCTCTTCCTCCTTCCCCCTCTCTTCTTCCCTCTCTCTCCCTTCTTCTCTCTCTCTTCCTCCCTCTCTCTCACTCTCTCCCCTCTCTCTCTTTGCCTCTCTCTCTATTCCCCACTCCCTCTCTCTCTTCCTCCCTTCCCCGCTCTCTCTATCGCTCTCTCGCCAGCTCTTCTCCCTTTTAGCCCTGTTTCTATCCTGCTGCTTCCAGCATGAAACCAAATGTCAGGTTTGAGCATGCATAGAGAAGGAAGGTTAGGGAGACTGGGGAGAGATGGTGGGGATGAGGGGGTGGAGGGAGGGAGAGAGAGTACTGGTCAGACAGATATGGCACTGTCCAGAGGCATCAGCAGCTCCGAGAGAGAGAGAGAGAGAGAGAGAGAGAGAGAGAGAGAGAGAGAGAGAGAGAACAATGTACTGAGCAGGTGTCAAATTGGGGGAAAACATACAACATTATAAAACCAACCAAGGAGGGCTTACAGAGTACCCAGATCTTCTGCACCGATTATGTCAGACCTGGGCCCTGACAGTAAATCTCAGTAAGACAAAAATAATGGTATTTCAAGAAAGGTCCAGTTGCCAAGAGCACAAATATAAATTCCATCTAGACACTGTTGCCCTAGAGCACACAAAAAACTATACATACCTCGGCCTAAACATCAGCGCCACAGGTAACTTCCACAAAGCTGCGAATGAAGGGGGGCCTTCTATGCCATCAAAAGGAACATAAAATTAGACCAATTAGGATCTGGCTAAAAACACTTGAATCAGTTATAGAACACATTGCTCTTTACGGTTTTGAGGTCTGGGGTACACTCACTAACCAAGAATTCACAAAATGGGACAAACATCAAATTGAGACTGAATGCAGAACTCTGCAAAAATATCCGCGGTGTACTAATCAAAATCCATACATTTTTATTTGTCACATACACATGTTAAGCATATGTTATTGCGGGTGTAGTGAAATGCTTGTAAAACACCAAATAATGCATGCAGAGCAGAATTATGGGCATAACCCGCTAATTATCAAAATCCAGAAAAGAGACATTCAATTCTACAACCACCTAAAAGGAAGCAATTCCCAAACCTTCCATAACAAAGCCATCACCTACAGAGAAATTAACCTGCAGAAGAGTCCCCTAAACAAGCTGGTCCTGGAGCTCTGTTCACAAACACAAACAGACCCCACAGATCCCCAGGACAGCAAAACAGTTTGACCCAACCAAATCATGAGAAAACAAAAAGATAATTACTTGACACATTGGAAAGAATTAACAAAAAAAACAGAGCAAACTGGAATGCTATTTGGCCCAAAACAGAGAGTACACAGTGGCAGAATACCTGACCACTGTGACTGACCCAAACTTAAGGAAAGCTTTGACGATTGTCACGCCCTGACCATAGAGATCCTTATTATTCTCTATGTTTGGTTAGATCAGGGTGTGACTCGGGTGGGGAAGTCTATGTTTTCTGTTTCTTTGTTTTTGGGCCAGTGTGGTTCCCAATCAGAGGCAGCTGTCTATTGTTGTCTCTGATTGGGAATCATACTTAGGCAGCCTGTTTTCCACCTGTGTTTGTGGGATGTTATTTTCTGTTTAGTGTCTGTGCCTGACGGAACTGTTCGCTTTCGTTTTGTTGCTTTTGGTTATTCTTGTTTGAGTGTTTCTTGAATAAAGTATCATGAACACTTACCACGCGCCTTGGTCCACTTCTCCTTCTAACTACGAGCATTACAACGATGTACAGACAGTGAGCATAGCGTTGCTATTGAGAAAGTCGGCCGTAGGCAGACCTGGCTCTCAAGAGAAGACAGGCTATGTGCACACTGCCCACAAAACTAGGTGGAAACTGAGCTGCACTTCCTGCCAAATCTATGACCATATTAGAGATACATATTTCCCTCAGATTACACAGATACACAAAGGAAAAGGGAAAGGGCAGTGTGGAGTGCGATTGAGATTGCGTCATCTGTGGATCTGTTGGGGCGGTATGCGAATTGGAGTGGGTCTAGAGTTTCTGGTATGATGGTGTTGATGTGAGCCATGACCAGCTTTTCAAAGCACTTCATGGCTACCGTGCTGATGCTATGTATTGACAATTGAGAGGCTTTGAAGCCACCGGTCAGCCATATTAACACTCCCCAGTAGTAGCAGTCCTCCATAGGAATTCATGGAATTCTACGACATTTCAATGTAATGTTTCTAGGACAAAATTACATGTGTTTGAGTATTTTTTGTTGTAGTGGGGACAGTAACATTAGTCATTTCAAAAATGTTTACTTTAAGGGAAACATTTTCATGTATTTATTATTTTTTAGCTAACATAATATAATGTAAAATGATGAATTAAGATGTCTGTAATAGAATAAATGGGGCAAAAACTAATGTAGACATTAATACATGCTTTTCTATAGCTTCCTAAATAGCTTTTCCACTGGTGAGGCACGGTGGCTTCAACACAGCGCCCCCTATCTGTCATCTAGTGTATATATAAATCATTGGTATGTATGCTCTTTGGCTTTTCTCCACAAGTCAACATGTTGTCCCTTCTGCCCATAAGTGACTTCAGCTGAGAGGTGTTGTGGAGAAATCTAAATGAAGTGAGAGGCAGAGAAGATGTTTTGTGGGGGAGGGAGAGGTGAAGAGATTGAATGACTATTGGAGTTGGTAAGACAGCTCTGGAAGTAACAGGCTACATTATCATTGTGTCAGAGAGAGTGTGTTCAAATCAAGTCAAATTGTATTAGTCACATGCGCCGAATACAACAGGTGTAGGTAGACCTTACAGTGAAATGCTTACTTACGAGCCCCTAACCGACAGAGCAATGTGAATACATTTACATTTAAGTCATTTAGCAGACACTCTTATCCAGAGCGACTTACAAATTGGTGCATTCACCTTATGATATCCAGTGGAACAACCACTTTACAATAGTGCATCTAAATCTTTTAAGGGGGAGGGGGGGGGAGGGTTAGAAGGATTACTTTATCCTATCCTAGGTATTCCTTAAAGAGGTGGGGTTTCAGGTGTCTCCGGAAGGTGGTGATTGACTCCGCTGTCCTGGCGTCGTGAGGGAGCTTGTTCCACAATTGGGGTGCCAGAGCAGCGAACAGTTTTGACTGGGCTGAGCGGGAACTGTGCTTCCTCAGAGGTAGGGAGGCGAGCAGGCCAGAGGTCTGGGTAGCCATTTGACTAGATGTTCAGGAGTGTTATGGCTTGGGGGTAGAAGGTGTTAAGAAGCCTCTTGGACCTAGACTTTGGTGCTCTGGTACCGCTTGCCGTGTGGTGGCAGAGAGAACAGTCTATGACTAGGGTGGCTGGAGTCTGACAATTTTTAATGCCTTCCTCTGACACCGCCTGGTATAGAGGTCCTGGATGGCAGGAAGCTTGGCTCCAGTGATGTACTGGGCGGTTCGCACTACCCTCTGTTGTGCCTTGTTGGTCGGAGGCCAGAGCAGTTGCCATACCAGGCAGTGATGCAACCAGTCAGGATGCTCTCGATGGTGCAGCTGTAGATTCTTTTGAGGATCTGAGGACCCATGCCAAATATTTTCAGTCTCCTGAGGGGGAATAGGTTCTGTTGTGCCCACTTCACAACTGTCATGGTATGCTTGGACCATGTTAGTTTGTTGGTGATGTGGACACCAAGGAACTTGAAGCTCTCAACCTGCTCCATTACAGCCTCGTCAATGAGAATGGGGGCGTGCTCGGTCCTCTTTTTCCTGAAGTCCACAATAATCTCCTTTGTCTTGATCACATTGAGGGAGAGGTTGTTGTTATGGCACCACACGGACAGGTCTGACCTCCTCCCTATAGGATGTCTCGTTGTTGTCGGTGATCAGGCCTACCACTGTTGTGTCATCGGCAAATTTAATGATGGTGTTGGAGTTGTGCCTGGCCATGCAGTCATGACTGAACACTGAGTGCAGGAGGGGGCTGAGCACGCACTCCTGAGGGGCCCCTGTGTTGAGGATCAGCGTGGCACATGTGTTGTTACCTACCCTTACCACCTGGGGGCGTCCCATCAGCAAGTCTAGGATCCAGTTGCAGAGGGAGGTGTTTAGTCCCAGGGTCCTTAGCTTAGTGATGAGCTTTGAGGGAACTATGGTGTTGAACGCTGAGCTGTAGTCAATGAATTGCATTCTCACATTTGTTCCTTTTGTCCAGGTGGGAAAGGGCAGTGTGGAGTGCAATAGAGACTGCATCATCTGTGGATCTGTTGGGGCGGTATACAAATTGGAGTGGGTCTAGGGTTTCTGGGAGGATGGTGTTGTGAGCCATGACCAGCCTTTCAAAGCACTTCATGGCTACAGACGTGAGCGCTACGGGTCGGTAGTCATTTAGGTAGGTTACCTTAGTGTTCTTGGGCACAGGCACTATGGTGGTCTGCTTAAAACATGTTGGTATTACAGACTCAGACAGGGAGAGGTTGAAAATGTCAGTGAAGTCACTGTTACTACCAGTCTCTCAGTTTCTTCATTTATTATGATTTGTTTATTTCACCTTTATTAACCAGGTAGGCCAGTTGAGAACAAGTTCTCATTTACAACTGTGACCTGGCCAAGATAAAGCAAAGCAGTGCAACAAAAACAAGAACACAGAGTTACAAATGGGATAAACAAACATGCAATCAAAAATGCAATGGAAAGAAAAATTCACCTCATTCATATTTTTGTTGTCTATTACCGTACATCAATTGAATTAGTGTTGCCATGAATGCAGTCAAGCTCGCCCATACAGGTTGGACTGAAGTTCCTCGGCTTTTATAATTGAATGCAAATTACGTTGTTGTGCCGAGAGGGAGGGGTGTGGCAGGACAATCTCTAAGAGTGTCTTATTAGAGAAAGTGTGTGTGTGGGTTTGTGTGTGTGTGTGTGTGTGTGTTTTCTGTCTGTCTGTCTGTCTGTCTGTCTGTCTGTCTGTCTGTCTGTCTGTCTGTCTGTCTGTCTGTCTGTCTGTCTGTCTGTCTGTCTGTCTGTCTGTCTGTCTGTCTGTCTGTCTGTCTGAATGAAACAAACAGCTCTGTCTTACAGGGTCATGCACATACACACCCACACTCACATGTTTCTACTTAGAATAGTTCTTAGTGAAACACATGATTCCATGAAGCATGAAACCATGGGAACAAATCTAATTCTAACAGATGGAAAATACAAGGACGACCAAGTTGAAGTGCCATTGTGTACAAGCCTGCTGCTGCGGGATATACTGTATGGTAGATGTAGCTGTCCTCATAGTCCACTTCTCAACACATAGAGCAGCATTCAATAAAAGAGATTGATGGCTGTGCACATATCTGTATGATGAAGGTTGGCTATATACATTGAGAGAGAGAGAGAGAGAGAGAGAGAGAGAGAGAGAGAGAGAGAGAGAGAGAGAGAGAGAGAGAGAGAGAGAGAGAGAGAGAGAGAGAGAGAGAGAGAGAGAGAGAGAGAGACCTAGCTCAATGAACTATTATGTTCTATGATAAAATTCAATTCATACTCATTCACATAGTGAGGTTTAACCACACAAAACATTGATGGGCTTCTGTTGTACCAGCTAACATACAGTCCATATCCCGTTCAGTATTAACAGTTTAATATCTTGGAAAAAGCCATTTGAGTCCACATCATGTGTGGTTATCATACAGACACCTACAGTGGGGGGAAAAAGTATTTGATCCCCTGCTGATTTTGTACGTTTGCCCACTTACAAAGAAATGATCAGTCTATAATTTTAATAGTAGGTTTATTTGAACAGTGAGAGACAGAATGACAACAACAAAAAATCCAGAAAAACGCATGTCAAAAATGTTATAAAATTATTTGCATTTTAATGAGGGAAATAAGTATTTGACCCCTCTGCAAAACATGACTTAGTACTTGGTGGCAAAACCCCTGTTGGCAATCACAGAGGTCAGACGTTTCTTGTAGTTGGCCAGAAATCTTTCTGATTGAGAGGGGGTGAAATACTTATTTCCCTCATTAAAATGCAAATCAATTTATAACATTTTTGACATGTGTTTTTCTGGATATTTTTGTTGTTATTCTGTCTCTCACTGTTGAAATAAATCTACCATTAAAATTATAGACTTATCCTTTCTTTGTCAGTGGGCAAATGTACAAAATCAGCAAATTACATACTGTATGATAGCAATACGTGTGAACTACGCTCAGAGAGCTTTAAGATCAATGATCCACTATTAGTAATAGTAGAATAGTGTATAATTATAGCACATCAGAGAACATTGTTTTAACGTAGTGTAAGAAGGGAACTCGATGTGCTGGGATACACCCCCTAAGGCTTGTGATTGAGAGGTCCTCTCAGATTCCTTGACTCCATTAACCGTAGCATTGCTGCTAATGTGTTACTTTGCCTGCGTTCTAAGATACAGTGAATTTAAATAAGGATTTTAATTCAGTCGATTAATGGAGTTTACTAACAAATGGAATGCTATTCCGCTATGCCCCTCTCTATGTCGCCTGGCCGGCATGTTTATTCATGTGTGACCACATCAGAGAAGATGGCCACTTCCACAGGACGATTGTTGAAACAGCTCTGAGTCATTTTTCATACAAACCGGGAGAGAGACAGTGATTGGATACACACGCATGCGCAAGCACAGGCGCACGCGCACACACACACACACACACACACACACACACACACACACACACACACACACACACACACGACCACGTGCCAGGGCTTCTTCGAGGCGGCATAATGAAATTACATTCTACATGGTTATCTTTCTGATTTAATTATGGCAGGTTCTGAATTAGAAAATTCTTTTGAAATGAGTTGTGATTATCTCCAGGTTCCCCGTAAGGCTTCAATGTTTAACAAAACATTTATCCGGCTTCGTAGTCATGACAGCTGTAGCTAATTCAATAAAAAGCCATTCAGTGTTGATGAATGAAGTCAATGATTTGGTGCCTCTAGGGCCATTCTTTGAGGACATTTTCTACGGAAGAATGTTTGTTTTCTACGATTTTGTTTTGTATCTCGGTTGTGTTTTTCGTTGTGTATTGATGTTTATATTTTTGTCATTACAGGGCTCGTCTGTAAAACATACCTTGGTCTTAGCATGACTCCCTGTCAAAATAAAGGTGAAATAAAATACAGGTTCAATTCAACTAAACTAAAAGGTACAGTATACAGTGTATAAGCCATCTAGTGTTACAGTGTTTACATGTAGTTACATGAACATACATGTACAGCCGGATCGGCTGGTGTCACTTTAAATGGGAGAACAGGCTCATTGCAATGGCTGGAACGGAATATGTTTGATACCATTCTATCCCAGACCTTACTATGAACAACTCTCCTGTCACCAGCCTCCTTGGATGTACAGTGTAATTTTACAATGTAGCTACATATTGTTATATAGTACAATTGTTACACCTGTATAACTGTTCATCATTTCTTGAAATTGTGCATGCATACCACAGCAAAATAGCATGGCAAGGTCTCTTTCCCAACTTGAAGAGCTTGAAGAGCTGAGATATCAGTGAATATTGTAGTAGAACACAAGACTAGCGACTTGCAGGCGTTCCCACGGAAGGCCTGGGGATGCCAGGACAGGTGTGAAGACTGATTCAATTAATGTTACTGGGTGAATTAAATTGTCATGTTTGGATTGTTTCAAGAGTTCATAAAGAGCTATGAATGTTGATATTGTACTCTATTGTACTGTAAGTGCTATGGATTTATTGTTACAAGGAAACTGAGTTATTTTGTTCATTGGACGGCGATCAGTTCAAAGAGGAGCGACACAGAGATACACTCCTATCATTTAAATTGAGTTGATTAGATTACAATCTGGGTGTGTTGTCCTGTCTTTTGTTTTCACTAGCATGGTGCTAAGAAATGTTCATTCATGTTGGGGGTGCGTTCCTGCTTGTATTTGGTTAAAAGGGCAGTGAATTCGCCCATATTTAGAGATCTTGCTATCAAGCACCTGTGTGTATCAGACACACATCGTTTTTTTCTCTTAAAGATTATTCTGGAATGAAAACATTTGAGAGGTGATGCAAGGCTTACTACCTTGACTAGATCACATAATAATGGGATCAGATTGATGCCTGAAGTTTGTTAGATATTTAGTTCATATTCTCACACATTTCAAACAAACAGACATTCAGTGGCAAGAAAAGTATGTGAACCCTTTATAAATACTTGGATTTCTGCATAAATTGGTCATAAAATGTGATCTGATCTTCACCTAGGTCACAACAATAGACACACACAGTCTGCTTAAACTAATAACACACAAACAATTATACATTTTCATGTCTTTATTGAACACACCGTGTAAACATTCACAGTTCAGGCTGGAAAAAGTATGTGAACCCTTGGATTTAATAACTGGTTGACCATCCTTTGGCAGCAATAACCTCAACCAAACGTTTTCTGTAGCTGTGGATCAGACCTGCACAACAGCCAGGAGGAATTTTGGACCATTCCTCTTTACAAAACTGTTTCAGTTCAGCAATATTCTTGGGATGTCTGGTGTGAACTGCTCTCTTGAGGTCATGCCACAGCATCTCAATCTGGTTGAGGTCAGGACTCTGACCGGGCCACTCCAGAAGGCGTATTTCCTTCTGTTTAAGCAATTCTGTTGTTGATTTACTTCTGTGTTTTGGGTTGTTGTCCTGTTGCATCACCCAACTTCTGTTGAGCTTCAATTGGTGGACAGATAACCTAACATTCTCATGCAAAATGCCTTGATAAACTTTGGAGTTCATTTTTCCATGATAGCAAGCTGTCCAGGCCCTGAGGCAGCAAAGCAGACCCAAACCATGATGCTCCCTTCACCATACTTTACAGTTGGGATGAGGTTTTGATGTTGGTGTGCTGTGCCTATGGAACATCCAGGTGCACTTTTGCAAACTTCAGATGTGCAGGAAGGTTTTTTTTGGACAGCAGTGGATTCTTCCGTGGTGTCCTCCCATGAACACCATTCTTGCTTAGTGTTTTAGGTATCGTATACTCATCAAGAGAGATGTTAGCATGTTCCAGAGTCTTTAGCTGACGCTCTAGAATTCTTCTTAATCTCAATGAGCATTCTGCGCTGTGCTCTTGCAGTCATCTTTGTAGGACGGCCACTCCTAGGGAGAGTAGCAACAGTGCTGAACTTTCTCCATTAATAGACAATTTGTCTTACCGTGGACTGGTGAACATCAAGGCTTTTAGAGATACTTTTGTAACCCTTTTCAGCTTTATGCAAGTCAACAATTCTTAATCTTATGTCTTCAGAGATCTATTTTGCTCGAGGCATGGTTCACATCAGGCAATGCTTCTTGTGAATAGCAAACTCTAATTTTGTGAGTGTTTTATATACCGCAGTGCAGCTCTAACCATCTCCAATCTCGTCTCATTGATTGGACTCCAGGTTTATATTTTTTTATTTATTTCACCTTTATTTAACCAGGTAGGCCAGCTGAGAACAAGTTCTCATTTACAACTGCGACCTGGCCAAGACAAAGCAAAGCAGTGCGACAAAAACAACAACACAGAGTTACACATGGGATAAACAAACGCACAGTCAATATCACAATAGAAAAAAAATCTGTATACATTGTATACAAATGAAGTAAGGAGGTAAGCAATAAATAGGACATAGTGGCGAAGTAATTACAATTTAGCAATTAACACTGGAGTGATAGATGTGTAGATGTGTCATGTTCGTCGTATGGAGTGGACCAAAACGCAGCGGGAATGTGTATGCTCATCTTATTATTTATTAAAGAAACGAAACAAAACACTTAAACAAAACAATGACGAAAAACAGTCCCGTAATGACAAATGACTATACGGAGAAACAAGCACCCACAAATCCCAATGAACAAACACCCCCATTAAATAGGAACTTCAATTAGAGGCAACGAGGAACAGCTGCCTCCAATTGAAGGTCAACCCAACAAACTAAGCATAGAAATAGAACAAACAGACGAAGACATAGAAATAGACTAACATAGAACATTGCCCAAAAAACCCCGAAACACACTAACAAACACCCCTTGACCGAACTATAACAACAAACAACCCCTTTTACTGGTCAGGACGTGACAGTACCCCCCCCCCCCCCCCCCAAAGGTGCAAACCCCGTATGCACCTCAAACAAAAAACACAAAAATAAACCCCAAAACAAAATAATCCCACACTAAAGGGAGGGAAGGGAGGGTGGCCACCGTCACCAACGTTTCTTGTGCTACACCCCCCCCCTCCCCAATCCTCCTACTATGGAGGTGGCTCAGGCTCTGGCCTTAGTCCCCAACCTAACCTGTCCACCCCCGCTGAAGGCTCAGGGCTAAGGCGCGTCGGTGTAGACCTCGGGCTGAGGTGCGTCGCTGGATACCTTGGGCTGATGCGCGTCGCTGGAGACCTCGGGCTGATGCGCGTCGCTGGAGACCTCGGGCTGATGCGCATCGCTGGAGACCTCGGACTGGAGGGCGACTCTGGGAGCTCCGGACTGAAGAGCAACTCTGGCTGTGCCAGTTCCGGACTGTAGGGCGACTCTTGCTGCGCCGGTTCCGGACTGTAGGGTGACTTTGGCTGCGCCGGTTCCGGACTGTAGGGCGACTCTGGCTGTGCTGGTTCCGGACTGTGGGCCGTCTCTGTCGGTTCCGGACTGTGGGCCGTCTCTGTCGGTTCCGGACTGTAGGACGTCGCTGGAAGCACTGGACGGGGCACTGTTACCGGAAGCTGTAGACGGGGCACTGTCGCAGGAAGTTCTAGACGGGGCACTGTCACCGGAAGCTCTAGACGGGGCACTGTCGCCGGAAGCTCTAGACGGGGACTGCACTAAAGGCCTGGTGCGTGGGGCTGGCTATGGAGACACCAGACTAGGGACGCGCACCACAGGGCTAGTGCGAGGAGCAGGAACAGGACGTACTGGACTGGGCTGACGCACTGGAGGCCTGGTGCGTGGTGCTGGCTTTGGAGGCGCCAGACTAGGGACACGCACCTCAAGGCTAGTGCGAGGAGCAGGAACTGGATACACTGGGCCATGAATAAGCACTGGAGGTCTGGAGCGCACAACCTGCACAACCCGTCCTGGCTGGGTTGTAACAGTAGCCCTGCACGGGCGGAGTGCTGGCACAGGGCGAACTGGGCTGTGCAGAGTACTGATGGCTGCCGTGCGTAGAGCAGGCGCAGGGTAGCCTGGACCCAGGAGATGCACTGGTGGCCAGATGTATTGTGCCGGCGCACTTCTCCCAGGCTGGATGCCCACTCTAGCACGGCACTTACGGGGGGCTGGTATCGCTCGCACCGGACTGTGCGTACGCATGGGCGAGATCGTGCGCACTTCCGCATAGACCGGCACTCTTCTCCCCGCCAAACGCTCCCGATAACAAGCACGGGAAGTTGGCTCAGGTCTGTTGCCTGACCTAGCCACACTCCACGTGTGCCCCCCCCCCAAAAAAATGTTTTGGGGGCTGCCTCTCGCGCTTGCCAATCGGCGCATATAATGCCTCGTAACGGCGCCGCTCCGCCTCCAGCTCCTCCTTAGGGCGTCGGTATTCCCCAGCCTGGTGCCATGGTCCTGCCCCGTCCAAAATGATACAGCCCGACAGGATGCTCTCAATTGTGCATCTGTAAAAGTTTGTGAGTGTTTTTGGTGACAAGCCAAATTTCTTCAGCCTTCAGTGATGAAGGCACTGTTGCGCCTTCTTCACCACGCTGTCTGTGTGGGTGGACCATTTCAGTTTGTCCGTGATGTGTACGCCGAAGAACTTAAAACTTTCCACCCTCTCCACTACTGTCCCGTCGATGTGGATGGGGGGGTGCTCCCTCTGCGGTTTCCGGAAGTCCACGATCATCTCCTTTGTTTTGTTGACGTTGAGTTTGAGCTTATTTTCCTAACACCACACCACCTGGGGGCGGCCTACCCTCACCACCTGGGGGCGGCCCGTCAGAAAGTCCAGGACCCAGTTGCACAGGGCAGGGTCTCGAACTTAATGACGCGTTTGGAGGGTACTATGGTGTTAAATGCTGAGCTGTAGTCGACAAACAGCATTCTTACATAGGTATTCCTCTTGTCCAGATGGGTTAGGGCAGTGTGCAGTGTGATTGCGATTGCGTCGTCTGTGGACCTATTGGGGTGGTAGGCAAATTGGAGTGGGTTCTAGGGTGTCAGGTAGGGTGGAGGTGATATGATCCTTGTCTAGTCTCTCAAAGCACTTGATGATGACGGAAAGGAGTGCTACGGGGCGATAGTTGTTTAGCTCAGTTACCTTAGCTTTCTTGGGAACAGGAACAATGGTGGCCCTCTTGAAGGTTGGATGGGGAGCGTTGCTGCACAGCTATTTTTAGGTCTCTCCAGAGATGTTTGATTGGGTTCAAGTCCGGACTCTGGCTGGGCCACTCAAGGACATTCAGAGACTTTTCCCGAATCCACTCCTGCATTGTCTTGGCTGTGTGCTTAAGGTTGTTGTCCTGTTGGAAGGTGAACCTTCACCCCAGTCTGAGGTCCTGAGTGCTTTGGAGCAGGTTTTTGTCAAGGATCTCTCTGTACTTTGCTCCGTTCATCTTTCCCTCGATCCTGACTAGTCTCCCAGTCCCTGCAGCTGAAAAACATTCCCACAACATGATGCTGCCACCACAATGCTTCACCGTAGCGATGGTGCTAGGTTTCCTCCATACGTGATGCTTGGCTTTCAGGCCAAAGAGTAAAATCTTGGTTTCATCAGACCAGAGACTGTTGTTTCTCATGGTCTGAGAGTCCTTTAGGTGGCTTTTGGCAAACTCCAAGTGGGCTGTCATGTGCCTTTTACTGAGGAGTGGCTTCCGTCTGGCCACTCTACCATAAGAGCTTTCATTTTTGTGGGTTAGCTAAGGAGTATTGGTATCTCTGAGGGGTCTTTGGCCTGGTTTGCTAGCTACCTCTCTCAAAGAGTACAGTGTATTAAGTCAGAACATCTGCTGTCTCAGCCACTGCCTGTCACCAAGGGAGTACCCCAAGGCTCTTCTCAATTTACATCAACAACATAGTAGGAAGCTCTCCCATCCATTTATATGCAGATGAGACAGTCTTATACTCAGCTGGCCCCTTCCCGAATTTTGTGTTAAACTCTCTACAACAAAGATTTCTTAGTGTCCAACAAGCTTTCTCTGCCCTTAACCTTGTTTTGAACACCTCTAAAACAAAGGTCATGGTAAGAAGAATGCCCCTCTCCCCACCGGTGTGGTTACTACCTCTGAGTGTTTGGAGCTTGAGGTAGTCACCTCAGACAAGTACTTGGGAGTATGGCTAAATGCTACATTGTCCTCTCTGCACATATCAAAGCTGTAGGCTAAAGTTAAATTGAGACTTGGTTTCCTCTATCGTCATTGCTCCTCTTTCACCCCAGCTGCCTAACTAACCCTGACTCAGATGACATTCCTACCTATGCTAGATTACGGAGAAGTAATTTATAGATCGGCAGATAAGGGTGCTCTCAAGCGGCTAGATGTTCTTTACCATTCGGCCATCAGATTTGCTGCCAATGCTCATTATAGGACACATCACTGCACTCTATACTTCTCTGTAAACTTAAAAAAAAACTTTATTTAACTAGGCATGTCAGTTAAGAACAAATTCTTATTTACAATGACAGCCTACACTAGTCAAACCCGGATGACGCTGGGCCGGTTGTGCACCGCCCTATGGGACTCCCAATCACGGCCGGTTGTGATACAGCCTGGATTCGAAGCAGGGTGTCTGTAGTGACGCCTCTAGCAGTGAGATGCAGTGCCTTCGACCGCTCGGGAGCCCAGAGTTATCTCTGTATACCCGTCGCAAGACCCGCTGGTTGATGCTTATTTATAAAACCCTCTTAGGCCTCACTTCCCCCTATCTGTGATACCTACTGCAGCCCTCATCCTCCACATACAACACATGTTCTGCCAGTCACATTCTGTTAAAGGTCCCCAAAGCACACACATCCCTTGGTCACTCTTCTTTTCAGTTTGCTGCAGCTAGCGACTGGAATGAGCTGGAAAACACTCAAACTGGACAGTTTTATCTCCATCTCTTCATTCAAAGACTCAATCATGGACACTTACTGACAGTTGTGGCTGCTTTGCGTGATATATTGTTGTCTCTACCTTCTTGCCTTTGTGCTGTTATCTGTGCCCAATAATGTTTGTATCCTGTTTTGTGCTGCTACCATGTTGTGCTGCTTCCATGTTGTGTTGCTACCATGTTGTTGCCATGTGGTGTTGCTACCATGCAGTGTTGTCATGTGTTGCTGCCATGCTATGTTGTTTTCTTAGGTCTCTCTTTATGTAGTGTTGTGATGTGTGTTTTGGCTTATATTTTTATTTTAAATCCCAGCCCCCATCTTGGCAGGAGGGCTTTTGCCTTTTGGTGGGCCGTGATTGTAAATAAGAATTTGTTCTTAACTGACTTGTCTAGTTAAATTAAGGTAAAGTGCTGGTGGAGTAGGTTCTCCCATCTCCACAGTGGAACTCTGTAGCTCTGTCAGAGTGACCTTTGTGTTCTTGGTCACTTCCCTGACCTAGGCCCTTCTCCCCTGATTGCTCAGTTTGGCCGTGGCCAGCTCTAGAAAGAGTGTTAGTGGTTCCAAACTTATTCTGTTTGGGTTTCTTCAATGCTGCAGAATTTTTTTGGTACCCTTCCCCAGATCTGTTCCTCGACATGATCCTCTCGGAGCTCTACGGTCAATTCCTTCGAACTCATGGCTTGGTTTAAATAAGTTTCTTTCTTTTTTCTTTTATTTTTTTTTACATTTGCAAACATTTCTAAAAACCTGTTTTCGCTTTGTCATTATGGAGTATTGTGTGTAGATTGGTGAGGAAACAGAATGTGTAAAAAGTCAAGGGGTCTGAATACTTTCCGAATGCACTGTTTTTCTAAACCCACACAAAGTAGGCTATTTGATTGACAATGATTCTTACTTCTGTAACAATGTAAAATTTCAAACAACTATTCAGAGACTACTTAAAAATGTAGGTAACCTCTCTCAATAAGATTGAGTACAGACCAGGCCTGACACAAAATGTAGAAATAGTAGCCTACTTTGACAACAATTCAGTGAAGAAAACTATTATTAGATAGAGACAGATGAAGAGAGAAGGTACAAAACACAACAACTGATCAGAGACAATTTTTAAAAAGTACACAATTTCCCTGATAGATTTGTAGGTCATATTTCACACTGTCACTTTAGTGTTTGCATTTAGCCTACAACATGTCATGGAACTTCTGGAAGCACGGCCCCCTCCTGCAAAGTGGCACATAACACGTAGAGCACCCAAAGGAGGTTTCTACACATCTCACACTCTTTGCCCTGCGTCCACTCCGGATACACACCACACACCCTCTCTTCTGCCCTTCAAACTTCCCTTACTTCCATATGAATTACAACTCTGTCCACACGCCCTGGTGCCACACTCCTGGCTCCCCTCTTCCTGTCACTGTAGCCATATCACAAAGGGAAAGCACAAGCTGCATTTTGAATGCCTTTAGGGACCAGTGCCTGGGAAGGGGCCTTTGCAGGGTCCCCCACACAATGTCCGCATTTATGATGGCAATGTTGAGCATTCCACAAAACACATACTTCCACCATTTGTTTCCTCTGTCTTCAACATTGTATTAGCTCCTCAGATGGTCAAGATGGTCAACCTCGCCCATTTTATTGATGTAATCCATTACAAGCTCTGGAATAGATATAAGTTCCTACCACTTTTAAAAACAACTCCTCTCCATCCTCTTCCTTCTCTCCCTCCTCTTCCCCTCTGCTTCCTCCCCCTCTCCATCTGCTTCCTCCTCTCCTCTCCTTCCTCTTCCTCCTCCCCTCCCTCTGCTTCCTCCTCTCCCTCCTCTCCCTCCTCCCCCTCCTCCTCCTCCCCCTCTGCTTCCTCTTCCTCTCCCCCCCTTCCTCCTTTCCCTCCTCCTCCCTCCTGCTTCCCCTTCCTCTTCCTCCCACTCTCCCTCTGTTTCCTCCTCTCCTTCCTCTTCCTCCTCCCCTCCCTCTTCCTCCCCCTCTCCTTCTGTTCCTCCTCTCCCTCCTCCCTTCCCTCTTCCCCTCCCTCTTCCACCCCCTCTCCCTCTGCTTCCTTCTCTCCCTCCTCCACTTCTTCTCCATGTTCCTCTCTCTCCACTCTCATCTCTCCCCCCACTCAACTCTTCCCTCTCCCCTTCCTCTACTCTCTCTCCTCTTCCTCTCTCCCCCCACTCTCCTCTCGCTCCACTCCTCCCTCCTCGCTCCACATCTCTATCCCTCCAATCATCTCTAACTCCTCTTCCTCCCTGCCTTTTGCTGCTGCGCCCTGACTCTCCACATCACTTCCCTCGCTTCACTGACCTAGAGGAACAGAGTAACAGAGGGAGAGGAGCAGCAAATAGGATACATTTGTGGTCAGGAACATAATCTCTCCCTCTCACACTGTCACTCTCTTCCTTCATCTCTTTCTTTTTCTCATCCAATCACAAAATAAGGGGTTTCCATAATATATTGTGTGATACCGTTACACGCTTCCCATTCCACCCCCTCCCCCACATACGACTAATACAATTTGAAACACACATGCACACACGCACACACACACACAGACAGACAGACAGACAGACAGACAGACAGACAGACAGACAGACAGACAGACAGACAGACAGACAGACAGACAGACAGACTCTGTTTCTTGCTCTCTCTCTCACTTTCGAATTTCTCCTCCAATCAACTCTTGCTTTCTTGCCTGACAGACTACAGAGATTGCCAAAGTTAGCTGAGTAGTTACAAAGCTGGGACAGTTTCCAAATGAATTGCATCAGTAGAAACAGGACAAAACAAGCAACTTCTTAGCTGGCTATGTAAACAAAGATCAAACTTAATATCATATGAGCTCCACTGCGCAGGCATCTACCCTAACACGACAGCTAAGCTGCCAAATAATATGAAAACCAGGCAATGTATAGTCTATGAATATCTGCACCTAGCAAACATGACAAACCATAACGTAAGCCCAACAGACAAACAAAAATGACTCTAACCTTAATTTCGGTGGCTAGTTAGCTGGTTGTCTGTATGGCTAGCTAGTGAATGTGACATCTGAGTTTGACGCTTATTGTAATGGATGGAATGGAATAAATGGACATAGACAAACATGATTGAAACCATTCAATTTATTCCTTTCCAGCCACTACATCCTCCTATAGCTCCAACTCCCCAGCCTCCTCTGTTTAAAATATTTTCCTAAACCTCAACTTCTAAATACTCTCAAGCAACCCGCCTCGCCCAATGTGGCGTGGATCTGTTTTTTCTAAAGTATTTCTATTTACTTCGGATCTGGAATCCCTAAACTGAAGCTAGCCAGCTAACTACCTACCAGCTATCAGTCAGCAAACCATTGCTAGCGGTCATCAGCTAACCTTTAGCTCGGAAAGCTCTCGCCAGTTCGAACAACGTGACTCAAACCAGAGTATAACGGACCTATTATTATTTTAATTTTTCCCCCCATATCCCCGGATTCCTACCGCAAACAACGAACATTTTCATCTGGATCTTCGCAACTAGCTAACCGCAATCCCGGGTGACTACTCCTGGCTAGCGTTTTCATCCCGGAGCAAGCACCAATTAGCCTGAAGCGAGCCCGGCCAGGGCTCCTGTGTTACCACCGAAACCCACTCCTGGGCTACAATATCCGGACCCCTTCTACTGCCGGTACGGGGCACGGAACCCCGCCGATCCTCTATGACTGGAATACCGACATAATCTGCCCGAGGATTCCAACAGGCCCCTCAGGTGCGATGTCCGCTGAAGGCCCATTGTGCTAACCGCGGCCTACTAGCTACCTAGAGCTACTTGGAACCCTACTAATTCCACGACTGGTCTATCGACGTCACCGCACGAAGAGGCAAAAACAGACTTAACCCCATCACGACGTCCCCCAAAGGCTAACTTGCTAGCCCCGGGCTACTAACTGCTAGCTTGCCTGCCCCGGTCTGCTAACTGCTAGCCCCGGTCTACCAACTGCTTGCTTGCTAACCCGGTCTGCTAACTGCTAGCTTGCCAGCCCCGGTCTGCTAACTGCTAGCTTGTTTAGCCCCGACCTACTAACTGTTAGCTTGTTAGCATCGGCCTGCTAACTGTCTGAATCGCCATGTCCCTAGTCAGCCCAACCACTCACTGGACACATATGTTCAGTTGGCTACGCATGCCTCTTTCTAATATCAATATGCATCGTCCATTACTGTCCTGGTTAGTGATTACTGCCTTATTTCACTGTAGAGCCTCTAGCCCTGCTCAATATCCCTTAACCAACCATGTTGTTCCACCTCCTACATATGCGATGACATCACCTGGTTTAAACGTCTCTAGAGACTATATCTCTCTCATCCTTACTCAATGCCTAAGTTTACCTCCAATGTACTCACATCCTACCTTACCTTTGTCTGTAGACTATGCCTTGAATCTATGCTATCGTGCCCAGAAACCTGCTCCTTTTACTCTCTGTTTGTATAGCCTTTAGCCGTACCCTTATCCTACTTCTCCTCTGTTCCTCTAGTGATGTGGAGGTTAATACAGGTCCTGCAGTGCCAAGCTCCACTCCCACTCCCCAGGTGCTCTCATTTGTTGACTTCTGTAACCGTAAAAGCCTTGGTTTCATGCATGTTAACATTAGAAGCCTACTCCCTAAGTTTGTTTTACTCACTACTTTAGCACACTCTGCCAACCCAGATGTCTTAGCCGTGTCTGAATCCTGGTTTAGGAAACCACCAAAAACCCTGAAATCTCCATCGCTAACTATAACATTTTCCAAGATAGAACTGCCAAAGGGGGCGGTGTTGCAATCTACTGCAAAGATAGCCTGCAGAGTTCTGTATTAATATCCAAGTCTGTACCCAAACAATTTGAGCTTCTACTTCTAAAAATGCACCTTTCCAGAAACAAGTCTCTCACTGTTGCCGCTTGCTATAGACCTCCCTCTGCCCCCAGCTGTGCCCTCGATACCATATGTGAATTGATTGCCCCCCATCTATCTTCTGAGCTCGTGCTACTAGGTGACCTAAACTGGGACATGCTTAACACCCCGGCCATCCTACAATATAAGCTTGATGCCCTCAATCTCACACAAATTATCAATGGACCTACCAGGTACAACCCCAAATCTGTAAACACGGGAACCCTCATAGATGTCATCCTAACTATCTCGCTCTCCAAATACACCTCTGCTGTTTTCAATCAAGATCTCAGCGATCACTGCCTCATTGCCTGCATCCGTAATGGGTCTGCGACCGAACGACCACCCCTCATCACTTTCAAACGCTCCCTAAAACACTTCTGCGAGCAGGCCTTTCTAATCGACCTGGCCGGGGTATCCTGGAATGACATTGACCTCATCCCGTCAGTAGATGATGCCTGGCTATTCTTTAAAAGTGCCTTCCTCACCATCTTAAATAAGCATGCCCCACTCAAAAAAATGTAGAACTAGGAATAGATATAGTCCTTGGTTCACTCCAGACCTGTCTGCCCTTGACCAGCACAAAAACATCCTGTGGCGTTCTGCATTAGCATCGAATAGTCCCCGTGATATGCAACTTTTCAGGGAAGTAGTGAACAAATATACACAGGCAGT
Organism: Salmo trutta; assembly: GCF_901001165.1. Lineage (NCBI taxonomy): Eukaryota > Metazoa > Chordata > Actinopteri > Salmoniformes > Salmonidae > Salmo > Salmo trutta. Next base: position 40,253,285 of record NC_042980.1, read on the forward strand.
TAGAAAAGCTAAGGCTAGCTTATTCAAACAGAAATTTGCATTCTATAGTACTAACTCAAAAAAGTTCTGGGACACTGTAAAGTCCAGAATAAGAGCACCTCCTCTCAGCTGCCCACTGCTCTGAGGCTAGGAACACTGTTACCATCGATAAATCCACGATAATTGAGAATTTCAATAAGCATTTCTCTACGGCTGGCCATGCTTTCCACCTGGCTACCCCTACCCCGGTCAACTGCCTGGCACCCTCCACAGCAACCCGCCAATGCCCCCACCATTTCTCCTTCACTCAAATCCACATAGCTGATGTTCTGCAAAATCTGGACACATACAAATCAGACGGGCTAGACAATCTGGACCCTCTCGTTCTAAAATTATCTGCCGAAAGTTTTGCAACCCCGATTACGAGCCTGTTCAACCTCTCTTTCGTATCATCTGAGATTCCCAAAGATTGGAAAGCTGCCGCGGTCATCCCTCTCTTCAAAGGGGATGACACTCTAGACCCAAACTGCTACAGACCTATATCTATCCTACCCTGTCATTCTAAGGTCTTCGAAAGCCAAGTTAACAAACAGATTACCGACCATTTCGAATCTCATCGTACCTTCTCCGCTATGCAGTCTGGTTTCAGAGCTGGTCATGGTTGCACCTCAGCCACGCTCAACAATATCATAACCGCCATCGATAAGAGACATTACTGTGCAGCCGTATTCATCGACCTCGCCAAGGCTTTCGACTGTTAATCACCACATTCTTATTGGCAGACTCGACAGCCTTAGTTTCTCAAATGATTGCCTTGACTGGTTCACCAACTACTTCTCTGATAGAGTTCAGTGTGTCAAATCGGAGGGCCTGTTGTCCGGACCTCTGGCAGTCTCTATGGGTGTGCCACAGGGTTAAATTCTCAGGCCGACTCTCTTCTCTGTATACATCAATGATGTTGCTCTTGCTGCTGGTGATTCTCTGATCCACCTCTACGCAGACGACACCATTCTGTATACTTCTGGCCCCTCTTTGGACACTGCGTTAACTAACCTCCAGACGAGCTTCAATGCCATACAACTCTCCTTCCGTGGCCTCCAACTGCTCTTAAACGCAAGTAAAACTAAATGCATGCTATTCAATCGATCACTGCCCGCACCTGCTCGCCCGTCCAGCATCACTACTCTGGATGGCTCTGACTTAGAATATGTGGACAACTACAAATACCTGGGTATCTGGTTAGACTCTCCTTCCAGACTCACATTAAGCATCTCCAGTCCAAAATTAAATCTAGAATCGGCTTCCTATTTCGCAACAACGCATCCTTCACTCATGCTGCCAAACATACCCTCATAAAACTGACCATACTACCGATCCTCGACTTCGGTGATGTCATCTAAAAAATAGCCTCAAACACTCTACTCAACAAACTGGATGCAGTCTATCACAGCGCCATCCGTTTTGTCACCAAAGCCACATATACTACCCACCATTGCGACCTGTACGCTCTCGTTGGTTGGCCCTCGCTTCATACTCGTCGCCAAACCCACTGGCTCCAGGTCATCTACAAGACCCTGCTAGGTAAAGCCCCGCCTTATCTCAGCTCACTGGTCACCATCCCAGCACCCACTCGTAGCACACGCTCCAGCAGGTATATCTCACTGGTCACCCCCAAAGCCAATTCCTCCTTTGGTCGTCTTTCCTTCCAGTTCTCTGCTGCCAATGACTGGAACGAACTGCAAAAAGCTCTGAAGCTGGAGACTCATATCTCCCTCACTAGCTTTAAGCACCAGCTGTCAGAGCAGCTCACAGATCACTGCACCTTTACATAGCCCATCTGTAAACAGCCCATCTATCTACCTACCTCATCCCCATACTGTATTTATTTATTTATCTTGCTCCTTTGCACCCCAGTATCTCTACTTGCACATTCATCTTCTACATATCTACCATTCCAGTGTTTAATTGCTATATTGTAATTACTTCACCACCATGGCATATTTATTGCCTTAACTTACCTCATTTGCACTCACTGTATATAGACTTTTTTAAAAAATTTTGTTCTACTGTATTATTGATTGTATGTTTTGTTTATTCCATGTGTAACTCTGTGTTGTTGTATGTGTGGAATTGCTATGCTTTATCTTGGCCAGGTCGCAGTTGTAAATGAGAACTAGCCTACCTGGTTAAATAAAGGTGAAATATTTTTTTGTTAAACTACCTATTCCTAACAATTATCCTAAACTTTAAAATGTTAAAGTTGTGAGGTTGAAATAGTGAAATGATGAATTCATTATCTACCAGGAAGTCATTTGAGTAAACGCACCACAAAAAGAAGACAATTATGCAAAAATGTAGAATTGGGGACATTATTTTATTCACCGTTGTTCGTACAACATCTGAGCATATTACATGGACATGTTATCCATGATGCGCCTTATGCTCATGAACCTCATGCCACCGCTCATGCCTCCCATTCCCATGCCCATTTGACTGAAGCTCCTGTACTCTCCAGGCCGCATGTACATCTGCCTGCCTCTGTAGTGGGGCTGCTCGTACATCAGCCAGTGGCCGTCCATCACGTTGCAGGACTGGCAGTCGGACATACGGTAACGGACCTGGATGGAGTCACAGTCGTCCGTCAACTCGTGCATCTGACCTCCGAAGTTCTCCCTCTCGTAGATCCTCATCCTGAAGTTTCCTTTGTGCTGTCAGGAGCAAAACAACGATTTGACGAGTCAGAATAAAATATAAATGTGTATAATATGAGAATACAACCATTAAAACAGCCTGCTGTAATGTACTGGCTATTACTACAGGCAGGGAGAGGCCAGCAGGGCCTCTTCGGGGGGCACTGGGCCTCTTGTGGAATGGGGAAATAAAGCATCATTGTTAACTCCCACTATTGAGTGGTGTCCGCTCTCTCCACCTACCATGGGGATCATGCGGCAGGACCTGATGCAGTCGTTCATTCCCATTCCCATGCGCTGGTAGTCAGGGTACTCGCCTCTCCTCATGAAGTACTGGTTTCCCATGTAGTTGTTGCGATCATAGACCATGAAGCAACCGCTGTCGACCCTGCAGGAGTGACACCTGCTCAGGAAGGAGGACATGTCAGCGCAGTCCTGGCTGGTCTCATAGGAACGACCCTGGAAGTTCCTGTCCTCGTAGAAGGTGATCTGTAAGCACAAAAGTAATATATACTATATTATGGAAAAATGTATACAAATATATGAATTTGCAGATACAAGTATAACTATAACTTGCTGCATGCTCCTAAAATTCCAGCTCCCAAATGCTATTATAGGTGATGCTAAATAATCGGTTAACAATTTAAAAAAAAACTGTTTGGAGGAAAAAGAAAACACTATAAGGAAGTTGAAAAGAAGTCTTACTTTATAAAAGCGAACTATCAGTTAAAAATTGTGATTCCCTTAACCAGCCACTATTCAGGCACTGGTGAATTAAAACACTTAAAGTGTGGGATGAAACATTCGCTTACTTTGCCCATCATGATTGCGGTTGTTCCTGAGAGCTGTGCTGCTGCTACACTGAAGTCCTGCCTGTTTTAGCCTTTACCTTTATACCTGACGTTAGTCAAAGAATCTGTGGCATCCCATTGTGTAAAGCCCTGACCTAGCAACATGGTATAGAGGCCTGCAGAGTGCTAGAAGACTTTAGAATGGGTTGTTCCATTGAGAAGTCAATACAAATGATCTTTTTGAAGAAGTATACAATAGTCTCTTTGACTTGTTTCAAACCACACTAGGTAGTATTCACTGTACAGTAAAAGGGCTCTTTTGCTTTAGTTTGTTTTAATGTGATGATCACACCATCAGTCTATAGAAACAGCTACTATTTTGGTTTCACGTTTGGCAGCTGTGTATATAGGTTTAATAATGTGTTAAGAAGAAGGTGTACCCTGTCTGCAGGTACCAAGTAAAGGTTTATCCAGATTGTTACTCTTTTGGCAGTTCAGTGAGTCCACTTCAGCAGTACTTCATTAGTGGCAATAAATAGTAAGCTGTCATTTAAAACATTACCATGGCAACACACTGACACAAATTATTACTATGAGAGACCATCATTCATCCTGGCCATGATTATTCACTGTCTGACCTTCTGCCCCTAGCACACACCAGGTACACACACACACACACACACACGCGCACACACACACACGCACACACGCACACGCACACACACGCGCGCGCGCGCGCACACACACACACACACGCACGCGCACGCGCACCCCCTCGCGCACACGCACACACACACACACACACACACACACGCATGCTTACCAGCATTTCGCTACATTCACAATAACATCTGCTAAACAGGTGTATGTGACCAATAATTTGATTTGAATTGATTTATTGTATTCTACTTAGCCATTTACTGTCATTATTGAAAGAGATTGTGATATCTCACATCTCAAAATAGGGCTACTTAATGTTCGATCCCTCACTTCCAAGGCAGTCAAAGTCAATGTACTAATCACTGATCATAATCTTAATGTGATTGGCCTGACTGGTTACACTAGGGACCATATTCCCCGCGTATCCAGCAAAAGTGGAGGTGTTGCTAACACTTACGATAGCAAATGTGGATAAAAAAAACGACTGCGTTTTCGTCTTTTGAGCTTCTACAGTAGTCATGAAATCTATGCACCCTAATCAATCACTTTTTATTGTTACTATTTACAGGCCTCCTGGGCCATATACAGCGTTCCTCACTGAGTTCCCTGAATTCCTATCGGACCTTGTAGTCATGGCAGAAAATATTCACATTTTTAGCGACTTTAATATTCACATGGAAAAGTCCACAGACCCACTCCAAAAGGCTTTCGGAGCCATCATCGACTCAGTGGGTTTTGTCCAACATGTCTCCGGACCTACTCACTGCCACTGTCATACTCTGCACCTAGTTTTGTCCTGTGGAATAAGTTTTGTGGATCTTAATGTTTTTCCTCATATTCCTGGACTATCTGACCACTATTTTATTATGTTTGCAATCGCAACAAATAATCTGCTCAGACCCCAACCAAGGATCATCAAAAGCCATGACATAAATTCTCAGGTCACCCAAAGATTCCTAGACGCCCTTCCTACCCAAGGACGTCAGAGTACAAAAATCAGTTAACCACCTAACTGGGGAATTCAATTTAAAACTCTTTAGGGATAGGAGGCAGCATTGGGAAGTTTGGATGAAAAGCGTGTCCAGAGTAAACTGCCTGTTACTCAGGCCCAGAAGCTAGAATTTGCATATAATTAGTAGATTTGGATAGAAACCACTCTGAAGTTTCTAAAACTGTTTGAATGATGTCTGTGAGTATAACATAACTCATATGGCAGGCGAAAACCTAAATTCTCAGGCAACACAAAAATCCAACCAGGAAGTGGGAAATCTGAGGTTTGTTGTTTTTCAAGTGATTGCCTATCCAATAAACAGTGTAAATGGGGTCATATTGCACTTCTTAAGGCTTCCACTAGATGTCAACAGTCTTTAGAACATTGTTTCAGGCTACTATTGTGAAAAGGGAGCGAATAAGAGCTGTTTGAACCAGTTGTCAGGCTGAAAGCATTTAGTTTAGTCACTCGCGCTGCCGTGAGCACGAGCTCCGTTCCCTTTCATTTCTAAAGCCAAAGGAATTGTCCGGTTGGAATATTATTGAAGATTTATGATAAAAACATCCTAAAGATTGATTCTATACATCGTTTGACATGTTTCTACAAACTGTAATGGAACTTTTTTTACTTTTTGACTGGACTTAGTGCCCCGACTTGTGCATTTGGAATAGTGAATGAAAACACGCGAACAAAAAGGAGGTATTTGGACATAAAGATTAACTTTATCGACAAAACAAACATTTATTGTGGAACTGGGATTCCTGGGAGTGCATTCCGATGAAGAACATCAAAGGTAAGTGAATATTTATAATGCTATTTCTGACTTTTACTGACTCCACAACATGGCGGCTATCTGTATGGCTTGTTTTGGTGGCTGAACGCTGTACTCAGATTATTGCATGGTGTGCTTTTGCCGTAAAGCTTTTTTGAAATCTGACACAGCAGTTGCATTAAGGAGAAGTTTATCTTTAATACTATGCATAACTCTTGTATCTTTCATAAAAGTTCATGATGAGTATTTCTGTAAATTGATGTGGCTCTCTGCAAATTTACCGGATGTTTTTGAGGCACAACATTACTGAACATAACGCGCCAATGTAAGCTGAGATTTTTGGATATAAATATGAACTTTATCGAACAAAACATACATGTATTGTGTAACATGAAGTCCTATGAGGGCCATCTGATGAAGATCATCAAAGGTTAGTGATTAATTCTATCTCTATTTCTGCTTTTTGTGACTCCTCTCTTTGGCTCGAAAATGGCTGTATGTTTTTTTGTGACTAGGAGCTGACCTAACATAATCGTATGGTGTGCTTTCGCTGTAAAGCCTTTTTGAAACCTGACACATGGCTAGATTAACAAGAAGTTAAGCTTTAATTTGGTGTATTGCACTTGTGAATGTATGAAAGTTAAATATTTCAAATAATTTTTTTTGAATTTCGCGCTGTGCCATTTCACTGGATGTTGTCGAAACGTTCCCTAGCCGTAAAAGGTTTTAACCTTGCGTAATACCCTAGATGCAGTCACACCCCTAAAAACAAAAAACATTTGTCATAAGATACTAGCTCCCTGGTATACAGAAAATACCCGAGCTCTGAAGCAAGCTTACAGAAAATTGGAACGGAAATGTCGCTACACCAAACTGGAAGTCTTCCGACTAGCTTGGAAAAACAGTACCGTGCATTATCGAAGAGCCCTCACTGCTGCTCGATCATCCTATTTTTCCAACTTAATTGAGGAAATAAGAACAATCTAAAATGTATTTTTGATACTGTCGCAAAGACAACTAAAAACCAGCATTCCCCAAGAGAGGATGGCTTTCACTTCAGCAGTGATAAATTCATTAAGAACTTTGACGAAAAGATCCTGATCATTAGAAAGCAAATTACAGACTCTTTAAATCTGCGTATTCCTCCAAAGCTCAGTTGTCCTGAGCCTGCACAACACTGCCAGGACCTAGGATCAAGGGAGACACTAAAGTTTTTTAATACTATATCTCTTGACACATTGATGAAAACAATCATGGCCTCTAAACTTCCAAGCTGCATACTGGACCCTATTCCAACTAAACTACTGAAAGAGCTGCTTGCTTTGCTTGGCCCTCCTATGTTGAACATAATAAACGGCTCTCTATCCATCGGATGTGTACCAAACTCACTAAAAGTGGCAGTAGTAAAGCCTCTCTTGAAAAAGCCAAACTTTGACCCAGAAAATATAAAAAATTATCGGCCAATATCAAATCTCCCATTCCTCTCAAAAATGTTGGAAAAGCTGTTGCGCAGCAACTCACTGCCTTCCTGAAGATAAACAATGTATATGAAATGCTTCAGTCTGGTTTTAGACCCCATCATAGCACTGAGACTGCACTTGTGAAGGTGGTAAATGACCTTTTAAGGGCGTCAGACCAAGGCTCTGCATCTGTCCTCATGCTCCTTGATCTTAGTGTTGCTTTTAATACCCTCGATCACTCCATTCTTTTGGAGAGATTGGAAACCCAAATTGGTCTACACGGACAAGTTATCTGTTGTAAAGATATCAGTTTGTCTCTGTACATGGTTTGTCCTCTGACAAATCAACTGTAAATTTCGGTGTTTCTCAAGTCTTCGTTTTAGGACCACTATTGTTTTCACTATATATTTTACCTCTTGGTGAGGTCATCCGGAAACATAATGTTAACTTTCACTGCTATGTGGATGACACACAGCTGTACATTTCAATGAAACATGGTGAAGCTCCAAAATTGCCCTCACTGGAAGCCTGTGTTTCAGACATAAGAAGTGGATTTTGGCAAATTTTCAAATGTTTAACTCAAAACAGAGGTGCTAGTTCTAGGTCCCAAAAAACAAAGAGATCTTCTGTTGAATCTGACAATTAATCTTGATGGTTGTACAGTCGTCTCAAATAAAACTGTGAAGGACCTCTGCGTTACCCTGGACCCTGATCTCTCTTTTGATGAACATATCAAGACTGTTTCAAGGACAGCTTTTTTTCCATCTACCTGACATTGCAAAAATCTGAAACTTTCTGTCCAATAATGACGCAGAAAATGAATGCATGCTTTTGTCACTTCTAGGTTAGACTACTGCATACTATACTTTCCGGCTACCCAGATAAAGCACTAAATAAACTTTAGTTAGTGATAAACACAGCTGCTACAATCTTGACTAGATCTTGACTAGAAAAATGTGATTATGTTACTCCAGTGCTAGCCTCTCTACACTGCCTTCCTGTTAAGGCTAGGGCTGATGTCAAGGTTTTACTGCTAACCTACAAAGCATTACATGGGCTTGCTCCTACCTATCTTTCCGATCATACCTACACGTACACTATGGTGACAAGACGCAGGCCTACTTACTGTCCCTAGAATTTCTAAGCTGGAGGCATGGGCTTTCTCCAATAGAGCTCCGTACTTATGGAATGGTCTGCCTATCCATGTGAGAGATGCAGACTCGCTCTCGACCTTTAAGTCTTTATTGAAGACTCATCTCTTCAGTAGGTCCTGTGATTGAGTGTAGTCTGGCCCAGGAGTGTGGAGGTGAATTGAAAGGCACTGGAGCAACGAACCGCTCTTGCTGTTTCTGCCTGGCCGGTTCCTCTCGTTCCACTGGGTTTCTCTGCCTCAAACCCTATTACAGGGGCTGAGTCACTGGCTTACTGGTGCTCTTCCATGTCGTCCCTAGGAGGGGTGCACCACTTAAGTGGGTTGAGTCACTGCCGTGACCTTCCTGTCCGGGTTGACGCCCCCCCTTGTGTTCATGCCGTGTGGGAGATCTTCGTGGGCTATGCTCTGCCTTGTCTCAGGATAGTAAGTTGGAGGTTGAAGATATCCCTCTGGTGGTGTGGGGGCTGTGCTTTGGCAAAGTGGGTGGGGTTATATCCTCCCTGTTTGGCCCTGTCTGGGGGTTTCGTTGGACGGGGCCACAGTGTCTCCAAATCCCTCCTGTCTCAGCCTCCAGTATTTATGCTGCAATAGTTTATGTGCCGGAGGGCTAGGGTCAGTCTGGAGTATCTGGAGTATTTCTCCTGTCTTATCTGGTGTCCTGTGTGAATTTAACATCTTATGGATCAAATCCCGTTAACGGGATCAATTTGACAACATCCGGTGAAAATGCAGAGCGCGAAATTCAAAACAAATTATAAGAAATATTTAACTTTCATACATTCACAAGTGCAATACACCAAATTAAAGCTTAACTTCTTGTTAATCGAGCCACCGTGTCAGATTTCAAAAGGCTTTATGGCAAAAGCAAACCATACAATTATCTGAGCACAGCGCCCAGCATACCAACACATGAAAATCAGATTTCAACCCGCCAGGCGCAACACAAAACTCAGAAATAACGAAAGAATTCATGCCTTACCTATGAAGAACTTCTTCTGTTGGCACTCCAATATGTCCCATAAACATCACAAATGGTCCTTTTGTTCGATTAATTCCGTCGTCATTTCTCCAAAATGTCCATTTGTTTGGCGCATTTGATTCAGAAAAACACCGGTTCCAACTCGCCCAGCATGACTTCAAAATATCTAATAAGTTGCCTGTAAACGCTGTGCAAACATTTCGAACAACTTTCCTAATCCAACTTTAGGTATTTTAAAACGTAAATAATCGATAAAATTTAAGACGGGATAACCTGTGTTCAATACCGGATAAAAACATTGTGAAGCGCGTAACCTGGAGAGCGCATCAAAACAGTAGAGTCCACTCGGCTGGACCCTCGTTCTGAAAAGCCATATTTCTTCATTAATCTAAAGAAAAACATCAACCAATTTCTAAAGACTGTTGACATCTAGTGGAAGCGATAGGAACTGCAAGCATATTTCTATTAAAACGGGCTTACCATAGAAAACGAAATGGAAAACAGATTTACCTCAACAACAAAAAAATCCTGGATGGATTGTACTCGGGGTTTCGCCTGCCAAATCAGTTCTGTTATACTCACAGATATTATTCAAACAGTTTTAGAAACTGTAGAGTGTTTTCTATCCAAATCTACCAATTATATGCATATCCTAGCTTCTGGGCCTGAGTCGCAGGCAGTTTACTTTGGGCACGCTTTTCATCCGGACGTGAAAATACCGCCCCCTATCCCAAAGAAGTTTTAAGTATGCTCTCTCTAATTCTCTTTCTTTCTTTCTTTCTTCTTTCTTTCTATTTCGGAGGTCCTGAGCCCTGTGAATTTAACTCTCTCTCTCTCTCTCTCTCTCTCTCTCTCTCTCTCTCTCTCTCTCTCTCTCTCTCTCTCTCTCTCTCTGAGGTCCTGAGCCCTAGGCCCATGCCTCAGGGCTACCTGGCCTGAGGACTCCTTGCTGTCCCGAGTCCACCTCATCGTGCTGCTGCTCCAGTTTTAACTGTTCTGCCTGCGTCTATGGAACCCTGACCTGTTCACTGGATGCGCTACCTTGTCCCAGACCTGCTGTTTTCAACTCTCTAGAGACAGCAAGAGCGGTAGAGATGCTCTGAATGATCAGCTATGAAAAGCCAACTGACATTTACTCCTGAGGTGCTGACCTGTTGCACCCTCTACAACCACTGTGATTATTATTAGTTGACCCTGCTGGTCATCTATCAACATTTGAACATCTTGGCCTTGTTCTGTTAAGATCTCCATCCGGCACAGCCAGAAGAGGACTGGCCACCCCTCATAGCCTGGTTCTTATCTAGGTTTCTTCCTAGGTTCCTGCCTTTCTAGGGAGTTTTTTCTAGCCACCGTGCTTCTACACCTGCATTGCTTGCTGTTTGGGGTTTTAGGCTGAGTTTCTGTACAGCACTTTGTGACATCAGCTGATGTAAGAATGGCTTTATAAATACATTTCATTGATTGATTGATTGATTGATTGACTTTATGTTCGTATTCTTATCTTTCATTATTTATTCTTGTTGTTGCGTTGTCGAGAAGAAACCTGCAAGTAAGCATTTCATTGGACGATGTATACCGTGCGTACATTATCCTGTACATTCGACTAAAACAATTTGAAACACACACGCACATGCACATGCACACATACACATAAACTCACACACTCTCACACACACACACACACACACACACACACACACACACACACACACACACACACACACACACACACACACACACACACACACACACACACACACACACCCACATACACACACACACACACATACACACACACAGAAACACATTCACACACAGTAGCAGGAGGATACCCAGAGGTAACTGTGCCCGAGATAATCAGCGAATCAGCTCTCTGCGTTCTCCGTTATTGCACAGCACTGCTGGGACCTCCAAAGGATTTCACGTTAGCCTTCAATTTAATTAGAATGTCTTGATTTGTCACACTTGGAACGAGCATCCCTTCTCGGAGCAATCCGACCGGAAACTCAGCTCAACTGTTTTCTTTTCATTCATTTTAAGAATGAATTATTCACTTTGGGAACCAAGGGAATATAACATTCTAGCGAATCAGGGGTGTAGTCAGAGTGACACTTGAACCTGCTCAGGAAAGAACTTGCAAAGATACAGTCTATATCCAGCGTGACCTAAGACCATGTTTGAGATATGAAAATATTGATATTTTTGTGGGTATCTCGCTCATGACGCAGACAGTCCTGTATGGATACTGTATAGAGAAATAAAGTATTAAAATGTCAGAAAGGAAATCTCTATGTCAGTATACTGGATGTGTTATTTCCAGCCAGTTGGTGTCACTTCTAGCAAATCACATTGAGAGAATACATCATTGACAGAAATAACTTGAATTGTTGCATCTCGTTGTGGCTAGCTAGCTAGCTAAAATTGTCCCTTTCCTAATTTAGCCATGGATGGAGATAGGGATTTGAACTTGTGGTTGTACTTAATTCTCTGTACTGGCCAATGATTATAACAGCGCTTCTGATCCAACCATTAATTCATACATTGTTGTGCCCCTGGCCTGACAGGATGTAAGTTCAATATGTAGCTAGATGTAGGAGGCTAATGTTAGCTAGATAACGTTGCCCATGAATGGAAGTTAGGCTAGCGAGCAAGCATTTTAGCCAGGTAGCCTAATACAACAAAAAAGTGTGTACTGTGTGGCAGAGTGAAAGACGGTTTAGTCAACATGAAAGAGAGGAGGATGGCATTAGCGCTTCTCTACAAGTAGGGTGAGTCAACATGTTTTTCTACTTGCATGAATGAGCACACACACACACACACACACGCACACACACACACACACGCACACACACACACACGCACACACACACACACGCACACACACACACGCACAAACACACACACACGCACACACACAGAAATCAGAACCATGTACAGTCACATCATATTTAGCTTACGTTGATTGGACTAAATTGTTTTTGGTATCTTTTAGTTGTCACTGTATTAGACAAAGTAGAGGTGATTTGATGTTGAAATGTTGAAATGTTGAAATGGTGCTGGAATAGTGGAGGCAGCTCCTGTTTTCTTAGCAACTTGTGGTAACTCTCTGTGGCTCTAAATCAGTAGTTGTTTTGCAGCCTGAAAATGTTGGAAACATGAACTTGCTTGACCATGCTGTAGGACATGTAACTCTCTGTTACATTCAATATGCTTTGTGGACTGAACTGGACAGAGGTTGCTCTCCAGTTTTGTGATGAAACAAATGTGTGGTTGAATTTATTCTGTTACTGTGTTTTATTTTGCCAGCCTTTAGATCACGGTCACAAGGCATACGTACTAACAGGTTATAGAGAAAACAACCAATTATCACAACACATAAGTTGTAATATGGCTTTTTGTTTCTTACCCACGCAGTGCTACTGAGTGTGTCTGCTTCTTTAGCTACAGGGGGCTGTGTGGTGAAACTGATAAAGAACAAAGAGGGTGTCTTCTGATCACAGCTTCTTAACAATTCACATCACTCACACTGACACACCTTTCACACACACCAGGCAGATAGAAGACAGAGGAGGAGAAGGGGAAACAAGATATAGAGAAGAGGAAGAAGGTCAAGAAGACTAGGAGACTAGGAGAGACAAGTACAGCATGCTGAGAGGAGAGTATGGGGGAGATTAAACTAAAGAAGGAGAGAAGCAAAGAGAGATTTGCCTAGTCATACTGATGTATTGGTCTGAGACAGACTGCAATAGGACTCTCTATGGCCATGGCCCCTTGGTTTCACCTGGGGAGACCCTAGAGGACATGCAGCTGTTTGAAGGAGCTGAGGTGATGTCAGTATATGAGATTGCAAGAGAGCAAGATGGGTAAAACTGAACAGTAACTATGTAGTACTTGGTGAAATGGGGACTGCAGACTGAAACACTAGCAAACAGACAGCATGTCCTTGGAAGACTAGCATCTGTGTCTTTTTGGTCTACAGACCATCTATCTGACTGTGTCTTTCTGTTTTACAGACCATCTATCTGACTGTGTCTTTTTGGCCTACAAACCATCTGACTTCTAACATCTATATTTTCACCTTAAAGAACAAGGAGTCAGCTAGGCAGAAAGAAGAAGAGAAGGATTTTCCCCTGACCTCACAGGAAGTAATTAAAGTGAATTACGCCAGGCTCTTAGTTTTAATTTCAGCCTGGCACTTTGTCACTCTCTCCATCCCTCCATCCTTTCGTAAGAGGCAGAGCAGTAAATAAATAGACGGAGGGAGTAAATCTGTCGCTGGACGGAGAGAGTGAAGTGAGTGAGAGTCCCAGAGTTTAATCCCCTGGGTGGGGAAATTACTGCGGTAAAGTCAAAGAGTCAGGCTTCTTACTGAGAGATATACAGTATGCACAGTATAGTGAAGATGGAAGGGGGAGAGGGAGAGAGTGAAAGAGAGAGTGGGGGGAGAGGGAGAGGAGGGGGAGAGAGAGGAAGAGGGGAGAGAGAAAGTTGTGACGTATCCCCTAGTATCTGTTTTTTCTGCATCCCTGCTAACTCTCTCTTTCTATCTTTCTCTTGCTCCCTCACTCCCTCTCTCTCTCACACTCTCTCTCGATCTCCCTTTCTGATATTTGAGACCTAAATACCTGAAGATAAATATTATTTGAGCCCAGATGAACACAGCCAATATTGCATTGTCCCTCCTCCTGATACCCCTCTCCTCCTGCTAACCCTTTCCTCCTGTTAACCCTCTCCTCCTGCTAACAATCTCTTCCTGCTAACCCCCTCCTGCTAACCCTCTCCTCCTGCTCACCCTCTCTTCCTGCTAACCCTTTCCTCCTACTTACCCCTCCTCCTGCTAACCTTCTCTTCCTGCTAACCCTCTACTCCTGTTAACCATCTCTTCCTGCTTACCTTTTCCTCCTGCTAACCCTTTCCTCCTGTTAATCCTGTCCTCCTGCTAACCCTTTCCTCCTGCCAACCCTTTCCTCCTGCTAACCCTCTCTTCTTGCTAATCCTCTCCTCCTGCTAACCTTCTGTTCCTCCTAACCTACTCCTCCTGCTAACCCTCTTTTCCTGCTAACCCTCTCCTCCTGTTAACCCTTTCCTCCTGCTAACAATCTCTTCCTGCTATCCACCTCCTCCTGCTAATCTTCTCTTCCTGCTAACCTCTCTCTTCCTCCTAACCCTCTCTTCCTCCTAACCTCTCTTCCTCCTAACCTCTCTTCCTCCTAACCCTCTCTTCCTCCTAACCCTCTCTTCCTCCTAACCCTCTCCTCCTCCTAACCCTCTCTTCCTCCTAACCTCTCTCTTCCTCCTAACCCTCTCTTCCTCCTAACCCTCTCCTCCGGCTAACCCTCTCTTCCTCCTAACCCTCTCCTCCGGCTAACCTCTCTCTTCCTCCTAACCCTCTCGTCCTCCTAACCTCTCTTCCTCCTAACCCTTTCTTCCTCCTAACCCTCTCTTCCTCCTAACCCTCTCTTCCTGCTAACCCTCTCTTCCTCCTAACCCTCTCGTCCTCCTAACCCTCTCTTCCTCCTAACCCTCTCTTCCTGCTAACCCTCTCTTCCTCCTAACCCTCTCGTCCTCCTAACCCTCTCTTCCTCCTAACCCTCTCTTCCTGCTAACCTCTCTCTTCCTCCTAACCCTCTCTTCATTTACATTTACATTTAAGTCATTTAGCAGACGCTCTTATCCAGAGCAACTTACAAATTGGTGCATTCACCTTATGATATCCAGTCGAACAACCACTTTACAATAGTGCATCTAAATCTTTTAGGGGGGGGGGGGTTAGAAGGATTACTTTATCCTATCCCAGGTATTCCTTAAAGCGGTGGGGTTTCAGGTGTCTCCGGAAGGTGGTGATTGACTTCGCTGTCCTGGCGTCGTGAGGGAGCTTGTTCCACCATTGGGGTGCCAGAGCAGCGAACAGTTTTGACTTGGCTGAGCAGGAACTGTGCTTCCTCAGGGGTAGGGAGGCGAGCAGGCCAGAGGTGGATGAACGCAGTGCCCTTGTTTGGGTGTAGGGCCTGATCAGAGCCTGAAGGTACGGAGGTGCCGTTCCCCTCACAGCTCCGTAGGCAAGCACCATGGACTTGTAGCGGATGCGAGCTTCAACTGGAAGCCAGTGGAGAGAGCGGAGGAGCGGGGTGACGTGAGAGAACTTGGGAAGGTTGAACACCAGACGGGCTGCGGCGTTCTGGATGAGTTGTAGGGGTTTAATGGCACCAGCAGGGAGCCCAGCCAACAGCGAGTTGCAGTAATCCAGACGGGAGATGACAAGTGCCTGGACTAGGACCTGCGCCGCTTCCTGTGTGAGGCAGGGTCGTACTCTGCGAATGTTGTAGAGCATGAACCTACAGGATCGGGTCACCGCCTTGATGTTAGTGGAGAGCGACAGGGTGTTGTCCAGGGTCACGCCAAGGTTCTTAGCACTCTGGGAGGAGGACACAAGGGAGTTGTCAACCGTGATGGTGAGATCATGCAACGGGCAGTCCTTCCCCGGGAGGAAGAGCAGCTCCGTCTTGCCGAGGTTCAGCTTGAGGTGGTGATCCGTCATCCACACTGATATGTCTGCCAGACATGCAGAGATGCGATTCGCCACCTGGTTATCAGAAGGGGGAAAGGAGAAGATTAATTGTGTGTCGTCTGCGTAGCAATGATAGGAGAGACCATGTGAGGATATGACCGAGCCAAGTGACTTGGTGTATAGTGAGAATAGGAGAGGGCCTAGAACAGAGCCCTGGGGGACACCAGTGGTGAGAGCATGTGGTGTGGAGACAGATTCTTGCCACGCCACCTGGTAGGAGCGACCTGTCAGGTAGGACGCAATCCAAGCGTGGGCCGCGCCGGAGATGCCCAGCTCGGAGAGGGTGGAGAGGAGGATCTGATGGTTCACGGTATCAAAGGCAGCAGATAGGTCTAGAAGGATGAGAGCAGAGGAGAGAGAGTTAGCTTTAGCAGTGCGGAGAGCCTCCGTGACACAGAGAAGAGCAGTCTCAGTTGAATGCCCAGTCTTGAAACCTGACTGATTAGGATCAAGAAGGTCATTCTGAGAGAGATAGCAGGAGAGCTGGCCAAGGACGGCACATTCAAGAGTTTTGGAGAGAAAAGAAAGAAGGGATACTGGTCTGTAGTTGTTGATATCGGAGGGATCGAGTGTAGGTTTTTTCAGAAGGGGTGCAACTCTCGCTCTCTTGAAGACGGAAGGGACGTAGCCAGCGGTCAAGGATGAGTTGATGAGCGAGGTGAGGTAGGGGAGAAGGTCTCCGGAAATGGTCTGGAGAAGAGAGGAGGGGATAGGGTCAAGTGGGCCTAACCTCTCCTAACCTCTCTTCCTCCTAACCTCTCTTCCTCCTAACCCTCTCTTCCTCCTAACCCTCTCTTCCTCCTAACCCTCTCCTCCGGCTAACCCTCTCCTCCTCCTAATCTTTCTCTTCCTCCTAACCCTCTCTTCCTCCTAACCTTCTCGTCCTCCTAACCTCTCTTCCTCCTAACCCTATCTTCCTGCTAACCCTCTCTTCCTCCTAACCCCTCTCTTCCTCCTAACCCTCTCTTCCTCCTAACCTTCTCATCCTAGACTATAACCTCTAAACTCTAGGAGGGGGCTGGTGTGCTAGCTTTAGATAGGGAAACGGGTCGTTTCTACTTTCATCTCACTTAAATGCAATCTCCTGCTCCGGTTATGATGAGAACTTTCTGTAAATCAACCAAACTCTGGAGGTGTGTGTGTGTGTGTGTGTGTGTGTGCGTGTGTGCGTGTGTGTGTGTGTGTGTGTGCGTGTGTGTGGTGCGTGTACGTTTGTTACAGTATGTGTGGTGTGTATGGTGTGTTTGGGTGTACTAAAACATTCCTCTTTTCTGTCTCTTCCGCATCTCTTTCATTACTTTGTTTTTCTCTCCTTTCATCACCAACTCACTGTGCTCCTGGACCCCTACTGGCATTACCGTAACCATGGTGATTCTACTGTTGCTAAAGGTATGTGCTAAGTAAGTGCTAATTGTTCATTTGTATTTACAATGGTGTGCTTCAGAATAGATGGATTACTTCAAATGAACTTAACACACTCCATCTGATACTCAAACTTATGTATAACTTCCATTTTAGTCAAAATAAACCACTACTACCACTACTACTATTTTTTATTTATTTATTTTACTTCAACTTAGTTAGGCCAGTAAAGCAAAGCAGTGCGACACAAACAACAACACAGAGTTACACATGGAATAAAAAAACGTACAGTCAATAACGCAATAGAAAAAGTCTATATACAGTGTGTGCAAATGGCGTGAGGAGGTAAGGCAATAAATAGGCCATAGTAGCGAAGTAATTACAACTTAGCAAATTAACACTGGAGTGATAGATGTGCAGATGATGATGTGCAAGTAGAAATACTGGTGTGCAAAAGAGCAAAAAAGTAAATAAAAACAATGTAGGGATGAGGTAGACAGATTGGATGGGCTATTTACAGATGGGCTGTGTACAGTTGCAGCGATCTGTAAGCTTCTCAGATAGCTGATGCTTAAAGTTAGTGAGGGAGATATAAGTCTACAAGTGATTTTCGCAATTAATTCCAGTCATTGGCAGCGGAGAACAGGAAGGAATGGCGGCCAATGGAGGTGTTGGCTTTGGGGATGACCAGTGCAATATACCTGCTGGAACGCAAGCAACGGGTGGGTGTTGTTATGGTGACCAGTGAGCTGAGATAAGACAGAGCTTTACCTAGCAAAGACTTATAGATGACCTGGAGCCAGTGGGTTTGGCGACGAATATGAAGCGAGGGCCAGCCAACAAGAGCATACAGGTCGCAGTGGTGGGTAGTATATGGGGATTTGGTGACAAAATGGATGGCACTGTGATAGACTGCATCCAGTTTGCTGAGTAGGGTGTTGGAGGCTATTTTGTAAATGATATAGTCGAAGTCGAGGATCGGTAGGATGGTCAGTTTTACGAGGGTATGTTTGGCTGCATGAGTGAAGGATGCTTTGTTGCGAAATAGGAAGCCGATTCTAGATTTAATTTTGGATTGGAGATGTTTAATATGAGTCTGGAAAGAGAGTTTACAGTCTAGCCAGACACCTAGGTATTTGTAGTTGTCCACATATTCTAAGTCAGAACCGTCCAGAGTAGTGATGCTGGTCGGGCAGGCGGGTGCGGGCAGCGATTGGTTGAAAAGCATGTATTTAGTTTTATTAGCATTTAAGAGCAGTTGGAGGCCATGGAAGGAGTGTTGTATGGCATTGAAGCTCATTTGGAGGTTTGTTAACGCAGTGTCCAAAGAAGGACCAGATGTATACAGAATGGTGTCGTCTGTGTAGAGGTGGATCAGGGAATCACCCGCAGCAACAGCAACATCATTGCTATATACAGAGAAAAGTGTCGGCCCGAGAGTTGAACCCTGTGGTACCCCCATACAGACTGTCAGAGGTCCGGACAATAAGCCCTCCGATTTGACACACTGAACTCTATCTGAGAAGTAATTGGTGAACCAGGCGAGGCAGTCATTTGAGAAACCAAGGTTGTTGAGTCTGCCGATAAGAATACGGTGATTGACAGAGTCGAAAGCCTTGGCCAGGTCGTTGAAGATGGCTGCACAGTACTGTCTCTTATCGATGGTGGTTATGATATCGTTTAGTACCTTGAGCGTGGCTGAGGTGCACCCGTGACCAGCTTAGAAACCAGATTGCACAGCGGAGAAGGTACGGTGGGATTCAAAATGGTCAGTGATCTGTTTGTTAACTTGGCTTTCGAAGACTTTAGAAAGGCAGGGTAGGGTGGATATAGGTCTATAACAGTTTGCGGAGCTGTTGGCCGGGGTTGAGGTAGTCAGGAGGAAAGCATGGCCAGCCGTAGAGAAACGCTTATTGAATTCCTCGATTATCGTGGATTTATCAGTGGTGACAGTGTTTCCTAGCCTCAGTGCAGTGGGCAGTTGGGAGGAGGTGCTCTTATTCTCCATGGACATTACATTGTTGCAATTTTGGGGGGATTTTGTGCTACAGGATGCAAATTTATGTTTGAAAAAGCTAGCCTTTGCTTTCCTAACTGACAGTGTGTATTGGTTCCTGACTTCGCTGAAAAGATTCATATCGCGGGGACTATTCGATGCTAGTGCAGTCCACCACAGGATGTTTTTGTGCTGGTCGAAGGCAGTCAGGTCCAGAGTGAACCAAGGGCTACATCGTTATTAGTTCTACATTTTTTGAAAGGGGCATCTTTTAAAGAACGAGCACGCATCCTCTACTAACGGGATGAGTTCAGTATCCTTCCCGGGCCAGGTCGATTAGAAAGGCCTGCTCGCAGAAGTGTTTAAGGGAGCGTTTGACAGTGATGAGGGGTGGTCGTTTGACCGCGGACCCATTGCGGATGCAGGCACTGAGGCAGTGATCGCTGAGATCCTGATTGAAAACAGCAGAGTTGTGTTTGGAGGGCAAGTTGGTCAGGATGATATCTATGAGGGTGCCCATGTTTACGGATTTAGGGTTGTACCTGGTGGGTTCCTTGATAATTTGTGTGAGATTGAGGGCATCAGGCTTAGATTGTTGGACTGAGATTTTACTTAGATTGTTGGACTGTTAAGCATATCCCAGTTTAGGACACCTAGCAGAATGAACTCTGAAGATAGATGGGGACAATCAATTCACATATGGTGTCCAGGGCACAGCTGGGACCTGAGGGGGGTCTATAACAGGTGGCAATAGTGAGAGACCTATTTCTGGAGAGATTCCTTTTTATATTTAGAAGCTCAAACTGTTTGGGCATAGACCTGGAAAGTATGACAGAACTTTGCAGGCTATCTCTGCAGTAGATTGCAACTCCTCCCCCTTTGGCAGTTCTATCTTGATGGAAAATGTTGTAGTTGGGGATGGAAATCTCAGAATTTTTGGTGGCCTTCCTAAGCCAGGATTCAGACACGGCAAGGACATCAGGGTTGGCGGAGTGTGCTAAAGCAGTGAGTAAAACAAATGTAGGGAGGAGGCTTCTGATGTTAACATGCATGAAACCAAGGCTTTTACGGTTACAGAAGTCAACAAATGAGAGCACCTGGGGACACGCAGGGCCTGGGTTAACCTCCACATCACCCGAGGAACAGAGGAGTAGGATGAGGGTACGACTAAAGGCTGTCAAAACTGGTTGTCTTGTGCGTTGGGGACAGATAATAAACGGAGCAGATTTCTGGCCATGGTAGGATAGATTCAGGGCATAATGTACATACAGGGGTATGGTAGGGTGTGGGTACAGTGGAGGTAAACTTAGGCATTTAGTGACGATAAGAGAGGTTGCATCTCTGGACGCACTAGTTCTGCTGAGTGAGGTCACCGCATGTGTGGGAGGTGGGACAAAAGAGGTATCTGAGGCATGTTGAGTGGGACTAGGGGCTCCACAGTAAACTAAAACAATGATAACTATCCTACACAACAATATACAAGGCCTATTGACATTAGAGAGAGACATAAAGTGAGGCATGAACAATCACAGGTGTTGATTGGGAGACAACAACAGGTAAGACAACAACAGCTAATCAGCTAAGACAGCAACAACAGGTAAAATGGCGATGAATGGGCAGAGAGGGTCAGTTAACTAAACACAGGGCCTGAGTTCAAGGCAGATAAACAAAATAAACAAAATGGAGTACCGTGATTAATGAACAGTCCAGCAGGCATCAGCTATGTAGCCAAGTGATCATAGGGTCATTCCAGTTATGATGTGCCTTTTCTGTCCCCAGGAAATCACACCTCTTATTTAATGTAAAATGTGGATCTCAAAGAGAATTTTATGCATTTTGACCATTTTGTTTTCAGTGGATGTAGGCTTTGTCCCCTGGTGCTATTCATCGACTTCTACGAGAAATATAAGCCATTAAATAATAAAATAGACAAAATATTTATTTAGTATTTTATTGTACTAGTTAAAATATCTGTCATCAATACTTAAAAAAAAATATTATTGTATTTATTGTTACTGTATTTAAGATTTTCTGTGTATCCCTGATTTCACTCTCCACGCTGTTAGTTTGTAGTAATACCCCTTCAAAAAACAGCCCCTTCCCACAATGACATCACATTCAGGAAGTGTCAACCACTCTTTGGGCGGGAAAACAACAGTGCAATGCTAACTATGTATCAACACTCGGTTTTATCTATATTTTAACGTTTCATGATGTTAGTCAGTATTTCTGAATCATACATTTCCAACATGTTAGGCTACATTAGATGAACATGTTATAACATTTTATAATTTCAAAATATGTTTGACAGAAAAGTTTAAATTCTCTTCAACTGTCACAGTATCCACAGAAGATGGCGCCCCTCCTCGGTCGGGCGGCGCTCGGCGGTCTACTAGCTGCCACCAATCTATGTTTCTGTGTTCTTTGGTTTTTGTCTGTCTAGGTCCGCACCTGTTTCTTGTCTGTCATTAGTGGGGGGGGGGGTATTTAGTTTGGTCCTTTGGGTTCGTTTTTTGTGCGGATTAATTGTATGTCAACGGGCAGTGTTTGTGTACGCTGTTGTTGTGTGTTCCCAGTAGTGGAATTATTATTATTGCCGGGCTGCGCCCCGTGCGTATTTTTTCATTCGTGGATTACCTGTTTTCCCTTTTGGGTATTGTGCGCACCCTGTGCCTTTTTGACCACCGAGTGTTCGGTGTAAATAAACTTTGTGTCACGTCCTGGCCAGTATAAGGGTTAATTAGTATTGTAGTTTGGTCAGGACATGACAGAGGGTATTTGTTTTATGTGGTTCAGGGTGGTGTGTTTGGTTAAAGGGTGTTTGATTTAGTATTTCCGGGGTTTTGGTTTATAGTCTATGTTTATGTATTTCTATGTCTAGTCTGGTGAGTGTGTTTCTATGTTGTGTTGATTGGGGTTGGGACTCTCAGTTGAAGGCAGGTGTTGTCTATCTGCCTTTGATTGAGAGTCCCATATATTAGGGTGTGTTTGTGGTTGTTATTTGTGGGTGATTGTTCTGTGTTGAGCCTATGCTTGGCCAGACTGTTAGTTGTTGTTAGTTCGTTCATTTTTCTTGGTTTGTTATTTTGGTGTTCATTTTGTACTTATTAAATTCTCAAGATGAGCAGACACGTACCTGCTGCGTTTTGGTCCTCTTTCACCGACGACAACCGTGACAGAATCACCCACCACTCAAGGACCAAGCAGCAGAGGAAGGAGCAGACGGTGTTCGAGTTGGACTGGCGGGAGAAGTGGACTTGGGAGGAAGTTCTGGACGGGGCCGGACCTTGGCACCAGGCTGGGGAGTATCGCCGCCCGCAGTGGGAAATTGAGGCAGCCAAGGCAGAGAGGCGGTGGTACGAGGCCAGAGACGCGCTGAGGGAGAAGCACGAGAGGCACCCCCAAGAAATTCTTTGGGGGGGCACACGGGTAGTTTGGCTAGGCGAAAGAAGAGCCGGAAGCCAGCTACCCGTGGTTATATGGAGGAGCGTATGGGGTGGAGAGCGCTGTGTTTCGCTGAGAAGCGCACTATCTCACCCATACGCACGCACAGTCCGGTGCGAGTTATTCCAGCCCATCGCAGGTGCCGTGCTAGAGCGGGCATCCAGCCTGGTAGGAGGATGCCTGCGAAGCGCATCTGGTCGCCGGTACGCCTCCGAGGACCAGGCTACCCAACTCCCGCTCTACGCACGGCTACCATCAGGTCCCTGCACAGCCCAGTCTGCCCTGTACGAGCACCCCGCTCGTACAGGGCTACTAGTTCCATCCAGCCAAGGCGGGTTGTGCAGGAGGTAAAATCTAGACCGGCTGTGCGCCTCCATAGCCCTGGGTTTCCAGCTCCTGTCTCTCGTGTGGACCCGGAAGTGCGTCAACCCAGTCCGACTGGTCCTGTTCCCGCTCCCCGCACTAGCCTGCAAGTGCATAAACCCAGCCTCGCCAGTCAACAGTCGTCGGAGCTGCCCGCCAGTCAACAGTCGTCGGAGCTGCCCGCCAGTCAACAGTCGTCGGAGCTACCCGCCAGTCAACAGTCGTCGGAGCTGCCCGCCAGTCAACAGTTGCCGGAGTGGCCAGACTGCGCTGAACTGCCGGAGTGGCCAGACTGCGCTGAACTGCCGGAGTGGCCAGACTGCGCTGAACTGCCGGAGTGGCCAGACTGCGCTGAACTGCCGGAGTGGCCAGACTGCCCTGAACTGCCGGAGTGGCCAGACTGCCCTGAACTGCCGGAGTGGCCAGACTGTCCCGAGTTGCCAGACTGCCCAGACTGTCCCGAGTTGCCAGACTGCCCAGACTGTCCCGAGTTGCCAGACTGCCCAGACTGTCCCGAGTTGCCAGACTGCCCCGAGTTGCCAGACTGGCCAGACTGCCCCGAACTGCCAGAGTGGCCCGACTGCCGGGAAAGGCCTGAACCGGAGCCACCTCCTGATATAGGTGGGTTGGGGAGGGGGGGGTGTAGCACAGTGCCGTCGTTGACGGCAGCCACCCTCCCTTCCCTCCCTTTAGTAGAGGGGAATTTTTGTTTTGTTGTTTGGGGTTGTTGTTTTTGTTTTGTTTTTTGTTTTAAAGGTGCTTCCGGGGTTAGCACCTTTAAGGGGGGGGGGGGGGGTACTGTCACGTCCTGGCCAGTATAAGGGTTAATTAGTATTGTAGTTTGGTCAGGACGTGACAGAGGGTATTTGTTTTATGTGGTTCAGGGTGGTGTGTTTGGTTAAAGGGTGTTTGATTTAGTATTTCCGGGGTTTTGGTTTATAGTCTATGTTTATGTATTTCTATGTCTAGTCTGGTGAGTGTGTTTCTATGTTGTGTTGATTGGGGTTGGGACTCTCAGTTGAAGGCAGGTGTTGTCTATCTGCCTTTGATTGAGAGTCCCATATATTAGGGTGAGTTTGTGGTTGTTATTTGTGGGTGATTGTTCTGTGTTGAGCCTTAGGCTTTGCCAGACTGTTTTGTTGTTCGTGGTTTCGTTTGTTTGTTATTTTTGTACGTTCATTTGTGGAAGTAAATAAATCTCAAAATGAGCATACACGTACCTGCTGCGTTTTGGTCCTCCTTCACCGACGACAACCGTGACACTTCGGCACTACTGGACATAAGTCTCCTGCGTTTGACTCTGCCCCTTCCTCCTGCCCTTAAGGATCCGTGACATCAAGTGTTCACCTTTATTCTAGATGGACCTTGATCACTAACTTAGCCTCCAAATTTCCACCATGTTAGGCATATATACCTAACAGAGTGGAACATGCAACTAACATGGTGGAAACTTGGTCAGAAAAGATAGAAAATGAATTACGTATGTCAAAATGTATTACAATTTACATAATGCATTTATATTTTTTGTGTATTTAGATATATATTTGTTTCTAATTACATTACAATTATTAGGCCTATTTACATTGACATAAATGTGACACACAGTACCAGTCAAAGGTTTGGACACTCCTACTCATTCAAGGGTTTTTCTTTATTTGTATTATTTCCTACATTGTAGAATAATAAAGGCATCAACACTATGAAATAACACTTATGGAATCATGTAATAACCAAAAAAGTGTTAAACAAATCAAAATGCATATAACATTTTAGATGCTTCAAAGTAGCCACCCTTTGCCTTGATGACAGTTTTGCACACTCTTGTTATTCTCTCAACCAGCTTAATGAGGTAGTCACCTGGAATGCATTTCAATGAACAGGTATGCCTTGTTAGAAGTTAATTTGAGGAATTTCTTTCCTTCTTAATGTGTTTGAGCCAATCAGTTGTGTTGTGACAAGGTAGGGGTGGTGTACAGAAGATAGCCCTATTTGGTAAAACACCAAATCTATATTATGGCAAGAACAGCTCATATAAGCAAAGAGAAATGACAGTCCATCATTACTGTAAGACATGAAGGTCAGTCAATGCGGAACATTTCAAGAACTTAGACAATGTCTTCAAGTGCAGTCGCAAAAACCATCAAGCGCTATAATGAAACTGGCTCTCATGAGGACCGCCACAGGAAAGGAAGACTCAGAGTTACCTCTGCTGCAGAGTATAAGTTCATTAGAGTAAAAACTAAGATATTAAAACAGTTACATTCATTTTTTAGGGATTGGCACCGTCACTCAGTGCTCCTGAAATGCAGCGGCGTTACTGAGCACGCCGTGATGCAAAACCAGAGAGAGACAAAATTATCTAGAGAAATTGAGACATTGAGATAAAATAAAATATAATTTTGTTTGGTCACATACACGGGTTTAGCAATGTTATTGTGGGTGTAGTGAAATGCTTATGCTTCTAGTTCCAATAGTGCAGTAATATCTAACAAGTAATATCTAACAATTTTACAACATATACCCAATACACACAAATCTAGTAAAGGAATGGAATTAAGAATATATAAATATATGGACGAGCAATGCCAGAGCGGCATAGACTAAGATACAGTAGAATAGTATAGAATACAGTATATACATATGAGATGAGTAATGCAAGATATGTAAACATTATTAAAGTGTCATTAAAGTGACTAGTGTTCCATTTATTAAAGTGGCCAATGATTTCAAGTCTGTGTATTTAGGCAGCAGCCTCTCTGTGCTAGTGATGGCTATTTAACAGTCTGATGGCCTTGAGATAGAAGCTTTTTTTCAGTCTCTCGGTCCCAGCTTTGATGCACATGTACTGACCTCGCCTTCTGGATGGTAGCGGTGTGAACAGGCAGTGGCTCGGATGGTTGTTGTCCTTGATGATCTTTTTGGCCTTCCTGTGACATCAGGTGCTGTAGGTGTCCTGGAGAGCAGGTAGTTTGCCCCCGGTGATGTGTTGCGCGGACCGCACCACCCTCTGGAGAGCCCTGCGGTTGTGGGCGGTGCAGTTGCCGTACCAGGCGGTGATACAGCCTGACAGGATGCTCTCAATTGTGCATCTGTAAAAGTTTCTGAGGGTTTTAGGTAACAAGCCACATTTCTTCAGCCTCCTGAGGTTGATGAGGTGCTGTTGCGCCTTCTTCACCACACTGTCTGTGTGGTTGGATCATTTCAGTTTGTTATTACTGTGTACGCCGAGGAACTTGAAGCTTTCCACTTTCTTTACTGCTGTCCCGTCGATGTGGATAGGGGGGTGCTCCCTCTGCTGTTTCCTGAAGTCCACGATCATCTCCTTTGTTTTGTTGATGTTGAGTGAGAGATTATTTTACTGGCAGCACACTCCCAGAGCTCTCACCTCCTCCCTGTAGGCTGTCTCATCGTTGTTGGTAATCAAGCCTACTACTGTTGTGTCATCTGCAAACTTGATGATTGAGTTGGAGGCGTGCATGGCCACGCAGTCATGGGTGAACAGGGAGTACAGGAGAGGGCTGAGCACGCACCCTTGTGGGGACCCAGTGTTGAGGATCAGCGAAGTGGAGATATTGTTTCCTACCTTCACCAACTGGGGGCGGCCTGTCAGGAAGTCCAGGACCAAATTGCACAGGGCGTAGTTGAGACCCTGGGCTTCAAGCTTAGTGATGAGCTTTGAGGGTACTATGGTGTTGAATGCTGAGCTGGAGCCAATGAACAGCATTCTTACATAGGTATTCCTCTTGTCCAGATGGGATAGGGCAGTGTGCAGTGTGATCGCGATTGCATCGTCTGTGGACCTATTGTGGCGGTAAGCAAATTGAAGTGGGTCTAGGGTGACAGGTAGGGTGGAGGTGATATGATCCTTGACTAGTCTCTCAAAGCACTTCAATCCTTTATTAGTCAGGATCTATTTGAGTTGTGTTTACAACAGTTCACAATATTTGTGCTCTATTCTAGATCAGTTATTTTGTTTCAAAGTTAATGTTCAGCTCTCTATTAACCATAAAGATTTGTTCTAGATCAGTCAGGGTGTTTCTGAGTGAATGTTGTGAGTTAAGCAATAATATATGACAGGCCATGCGTTATGAGATTTTTATCATGGCTGTGATGTGGTCACAGCTACCAGGCAAAGCCGATTGGTGTAGAACCCCACAGCCATGATAAAAATGTCATAACACTGTCACAACTTCCGCCGAAGTCGGGTCCTCTCCTTGTTCGGGCGGTGCTCGGCGGTCGGCGTCGCCGGTCTTCTAGCCATCATCGATCCACTTTTCATTTTCCATGTGTTTTGTCTTGTTTTTCCTCACACCTGGTTTCAATTCCCTAATCACTTGTTGTGTATTTAACCCTCTGTTCCCCCCATGTCTTTGTGTGGGATTGTTTATTGTAAGTGCTTGTGCATGTGTTGATTGGTGCGCGACGGGTTTTTGTGCCCATGTCTTGTTATTTTTATGCCGTTGGTTTTCCTATAAAACTGCTCCGGCTATTACCTAGTTCTGCTCTCCTGGTTCTGACCTACCTGCCACCAGTTACTCACCCCTTACAAACACATTGACTTGAGGGTATTATTGCTTTTATACAAAGAGTTACCATCATTAAAAGCAAGATTCTTTCTCAAACCATAAATGTTTCAACAAAACGTGATGCTACATTCACTAACATTGGTTGTAAAGTGCAATTTTAGGCATTCTCTGGTCGTTAGTTCTACTCACATTGATTGCCATGTAAAGTAAAACTACCCAAAGGCTGGTTGATAGTTCCAGCACTTTGCAGGTTGCTATGGCAAAACAATGGTTGCTATGGAGGCTTTTCCCCGCTTGGTAGCTCTACAAGCTCTCACAGTCTCACTTCAGAATTAGACATTCAACGGCCTCCCGAGTGGCACACCCCTATTCCTTCACTACCCCCTAGGCAGTGTGCATGTGCGTGTGCGTGTGCATGTGCGTGTGGGTGTGTGTGTGCATAACCATGGACCATAGTCTGTGGTCTCCAGATGTTGACCACATGTCCCCATGATAAGTTCCGGTTTTGCTAGGGCATTGTGGGCAGGAATGGAGGATTGGCGTAAGCATCTGCCTCTGATTTAAAAGGTTGCAATACTCCAATCTAATTTTTGACAGCTAGAAGGTTGTGTAATCACAGATTGGCGTGTGTGTGTGTGTAATCTGGTTTAGTTACCGAGACTTGGGCTTCCAGCAAAGAGCTTTAACACGTTCTGGGCAAATGTTTGTGAGACTGCAGTAGGCTTATGTTACAGAGAAGACTGACTGCAATATGGCCTATCAGGAACCTGGCTGTGGCAGGACTGACAACACTGTTAACAACGTCTGTCTATTGTCTTGGTGATAGATTCTGCATTCATATCAGTTTTAAAGACAGAGAAAAAAAAACATGACAAACACATGATAATAGTAACACACACACACACACACACACACACACACACACACACACACACACACACACACACACACACACACACACACACACACAAATAAGTGAGATACAGAATCTAAATGCTACTGATAATTCTCCAGTGGACAATAGAGTGAGGCAGGCTTCATTAGGACTGCAGGGCAGGATGATCAATTAGCCAGATCAATATGAATGCGTTAATAAGGACTACTGATCCATCAGCTGTCTGAGTATCCTGCTCCACAGCAGACTGAAGGACTACTGATCCATCAGCTGTCTGAGTATCCTGCACCACAGCAGACTGACGGACTACTGATCCATCAGCTGTCTGAGTATCCTGCTCCACAGCAGACTGACGGACTACTGATCCTTCAGCTGTCTGAGTATCCTGCTTCACAGCAGACTGACGGACTACTGATCCATCAGCTGTCTGAGTATCCTGCTCCACAGCAGACTGACGGACTACTGATCCATCAGGTGTCTGAGTATCCTGCTCCATAGCAGACTGACGGACTACTGATCCTTCAGCTGTCTGAGTATCCTGCTTCACAGCAGACTGACGGACTACTGATCCATCAGCTGTCTGAGTATCCTGCTCCACAGCA